>NW_006800168.1:144688-272973 GCF_000485575.1 Poecilia formosa | reverse complement strand
GATGGATGGATGGATGGATGGATGGATGGATGGATGGATGGATGGATGGATGGATGGATGGACAAACAGATGGACGGACAAACAGATGGACGGACATAGAGATTAATTTTGAATCCATTATTCAAAGACTAACTCCAATATTTTTCCGTATTTTCGTCTTATTTTCCCTGGATTAAATGAAAATCTATCCCATGATGCCCCAGTTTGATCCCTGGTGTGTTGCATGCAGTAACACACCTGAAGCACGGCAGCACTGACACGACTGTTTACTAATTCAAACCACAATGCGTGCTAACAAGCTAACAACCCACTGCAATCTGAACAAGCTTCCAGATTATCATCCAGAATTAGGTTAAACAAACTTCACTCGTTGCAATTCAGGACACCAGTTAAGCAAACGCTGCACCAATTAAGCCTCTGCTGCACAAACAGCTTTTCATTGTAAACACATATTCTGTCCCAACATCCTTCAGCTGCCAGTCATCAATTAGAGCAAACAGACCGATTGTTTTGCAGGCGAGGGGCGAGTAAATTAGTGATTAGCAGACGGCGGTGGAAGTGGCGTTATTGTTGCAAAACAGACCGACTGTGCAGCTGCTGGTTTAATATGTACATAGAGAATTATTTTTAAATTTTTATCGCACAAGGCTTTTGAATCTCACAGATGAAACGGCATATTTTTCCCCCCTTGCTGCCTTGGGCCACATCCACGGTGCCCTAGATACTTTTGCCCGTTGCACTGAAGTAACTAGGAGGATTTTTTTCATCCCTGCGGATCGGGGCGCTCCGGTGGATTCTGCGGCGGTTTCCTGGGATCGGGAGCGTCACAGCGGATCAACGGGCAACAGAACCCGACCTCAGGCGGCGTCAAGCTTTTCAAAGGCAGCGCACTCTGACAGTGATTATTAATTTAAAAGAAATTAGAGGCTTGTGCTCATGTGTCACGGCTATTTTGGGAGAGATTCACTAAAAATTAAAGGTTTTACAGGAATGAATTAGTGAAGAACCTCGAGATGTCAAATATTCTCACTTTACTTAAAACAAACTGTCCTGGAAATAATTTCATCAAGCAGAAAAGTAACAAAAAACATCCAACAAATATCTGATTGCTTTCCCATATAGGCAGATGTAAAGAAGCAGTTTTAATACATCAGCGTTAAATTTTTAATTCACTAAGCAGAAGTACATCAAAACTTTATGTTTTTATTGGGATTTATGTAATAAATTAACACAAATGTGTTAAAAGTTAAGCAACAAATTTACTTAAAATTTTTACTTAATAAATTTTAAGTTACTACGTTACTAACTTAAGTAACAGTTACTTTAAATTTAAAAGTAAAAAAAATGTTACAAATATTTGTAAGTAAAATTTGTTTCTTTAACTTAAAGCTATGAACTTAAAGCAGTAAGCTAGCTAAGTTAGTACTTAGCATTAGCTGTTGATGCTAACACTGATGTTACCATGTTAGTGTCCTGTTAAAGTAACGTAAAGAAGCTTTAAGTACTTTGTAAGTTAAAAAAAATGTTTTACTGAGCAAATTTAAGTAAATGCCCCATTTGCATGCAGAGTCCCACAGCATGATGCTACCACCATCTTGTCTCACCAGGGTAAGGAAAATAGCTCCACTGAGTTTTATTAAGAAAAAAATACATTTAAGTTTGTAATTGTAACATTCCTTCCAAAAAAAAAAAAAAGCTTCCCCATGTCATGATTCTTTCACCACCATGTCTTAACATTGATCCTGATTACATTTTATTTCTTTGTTTATTTTTGAGACAGTATTTTATTTATGGATAAATTAAGACAATAACTAATCATTTTACTTTATGAAATTAATGCACTAATTTATGTTGCTCTATTACAAAAACGGTGGTGCTTACTTTTAGCATAATGCTTCACAGTGAGGGTGCAATATTGATGGTTCTGAATGTATATTTGGGTTTTGAAGGCACTTAGTTGCTGTGTAATCTCCACTATTATTCACTACTTTGGTTGATCTGAGTCATAAAATCTCCATAAAACATATTAAAGTTTGTGCTTGTAACACGACAAAAAGCAAAAAAACGTTCCAGAGGAAAGAATCCTTTTACACGGCAGTGAATATTTCATGCTCTGCTTTCATATCTGGCAGTAAAGTGACAGCGCCGACTGCTCACTACATCAAAATACCTGCTAAATATGCTCACATTTAGCAGCACTTTGCTGTAAAAGTGTCTGCCACGTTCTGACAGTGGGAAACTGATGCTTTGTAATACGAACGAAACGTGTGAGAAAGTGATGAATATGTTATGTAAATCAAGACAAGGTGTTTCCACCACAGCTTTGAACAGATACAGCCGTTTTGAGGAAGGTGTGACGTCCCACTGTACGCCCTGAGGTTGCCCAACTTCAGGTTTGCGGTTGTACCGGCGTTTCAAGAGGTTGTGACATAAGAGGATACCTTGGGGCCTGATGTGTGTGTTGGTGGGGAAGGAGGTTTGGTTTGGGCTGCTTTTCTTATGCAACTCCACCACAAATACAAAACAACTGGATTCCACATTTCAGAGGTCCAGGATGACCGTATTTTAGATTAAGGTGTGGGATTTTTTACATTTAATAAGCTGAATTTCACCAACTAATTTGTTAAAAAGTGGATTTTATAATGAACATTTTGAGACAAAGTTCAGCAAGAAACCAGTATCCACTCATGCACTTACCTAATTTGATTGATATTATTGATTGATTGATGAATATAGAATAGCAGCATTTCAAATGTGCAGTATATGGTGGAATGATGCACATGTTAGAATATAAACACTTTGCTATGGATTTAAAAACCAATGTTGGGCCGGCATGTTAATATATTGTTGATGCTAATGCTAATGTTGGCATGCTAGTGTATTCCTGTTGGAGCTAATGTTAATGCTAGAGTTGATGTAGAGCTGATGATGCTAACACTAATGCTACCATGATGTTAATGTTGCGGCATTATGCTAATGGTAATGTTGGCATGTTATGTTGTCCTGTTGGTGCTAATGCTAATGTTAGTGTGTTAATGGAGAGCTGTTGATGCTCTCCATTAACACAGGAGAGCATCACAGCTTAACATGCTAATAACATTAGCATGTTATTAGCATGCTAACGGATGCTAATAACATTAGCATCCATGTTATTGTTGGATGCTAATGCGAATGCTGAAATGTCAGCATTCTGCCGTTGTCTCTAACGCTAATGTTAACATGCTAGTGCAGTCCTGTTGATGCTAACACTAATGTTGACATGTCAGTGTTGTTCTGTTGGTGCTATTGCTAATGTTAGTGTGTTAATGTAGTGCTGTTGATGCTAAGGTTAATGTTGTGGTACTAATGCTAATGTGACCATGTTAGCATTCTGCTGCTGATGCTAATGCTAATATTGGAATGATGATTTAAGGCACTTTCATACCAGAAAACGTCCAGAGAGCTAAGTTCAACTTTCTTAGACAAAAGTAAACCAAATCTATATTTACTAGAGATGAAAAAAGATGGAGAGATAGATTTCAATATGACTTGTGGGTTATAAAGATGCCAAACAAGGATTCTAATTCGTACGTCACTTCCTCCTTTGGCTTTCTGGGTCGTCCGTTTGTTTTTCCACTGTAAGCGAATCTCATCAGCGTTTCCTTGGAAATGAACCAGGTTTTCAGGCAGACCACAGTTCACTTGGTTGATCCACTCCAGAGTTCAACTGAGATTTTATACGAGGCCAAACGAAGCGGACCAACTGAGCAAACAAACTCTGAGCTGTTGAAAGTGGACCAAGCTGCTCTGCTGTGAACAGGTCCTTTAAAAATAAGCACTAAAGCCATCTGTAATCGTTAATATACCAGCCTCATTCAAAAGTGAATTTGTTTGCAAATAAATGCAAGAATTTATTTTTCCTCGTCGTGTTTCCTTGCGCCTGCATGACAAGGCGGAGGAATCCCTGTCAGTGGGAATGTGGCGCTCCAGCAAATGACTTGGCCTAATCAGAGCGATGCCGTTGAAGGCTGGCACTCAGAGTTTGGAGCGAAGGCAGAAAAGGTCAGCGGGGACGGATCTGAGCGTCTTTGACGGCTGACTAAAACATTGCTCAGAGTGTGGTGTCATCATCGGTGTAACTATCATTCCCCTCCTCTGCTGCAACAAGCACGGCAGCAGAGGAAGTCGGGTAGTGACTAAGAGCATGGAGAGTGGACTCGTTATCTCTGGCAAAAGATTCTTGGAGCCACGCATGAATTAGTGCATTAAACCTGAGCACCTTCAGCGCTGCAAGTCACACAGAAAGATGGGATTGCACACCAAAGCATGTAACCTACATAATCTAGGTTGTTAAGCTTGTACCTTTATCAGTGCAGTGAAATCTTTTGCTCTCGCTCCAGATGCTGACGCTATTATCTGCAAAACGTGACACGATCTTCTGGGTGCGTGTTAAAGGCGCAGTGGAGAGTGGACTAACGCGGCGTAATGGGCTCGGACACTTGTCAAGTCGCCTTTTGCTCACACCGCCAACCGCTCTTTGCCAAATGACCCGCAGTTTGGTTCGGGGTTTTTTTCCCCCCTCGCTTTCTTTAATGCAACACTTTAAAACGGACTTTCTGCATTTGAGGATGCCGGAGCTGAAAGGTGCGACAGAGCCAGGTAGCTGCAACGCCTCCCTCGGCGAGGTGTGAGCTTTGACGGAGCTGACGCCGGTGCGCGAGAGAGGTCAACACCTCTGCTGCAGACTTGTCAAATTAGGGAGTTTGCACTAGTTTGCTGCTAAGAGGCACTAATTAGCGACACTAACATGCATGCAGACGACAGGAGAACACACGTCAGGGTGCAACCTCTGTAACAAACCACAGATTATTTGGTCAAGCTGTTCCCTTTAGGGAGCTGCACTTAAAGCCAGTTGTTAGCTTTCATTTCACCTGCTTATAATAAGATGTTCCGCCCAGAAGGTATTTGCTCTCTCCGTTCAGCGCGTGTCGTCACAGTTCAGTTTTCCATATTTTGCAAACAGCCAGGAGAAAAGTATTAATTATCCTTGTACAATTTAATGCACCAAGTGATTTAACCTTTCAGGTTTCCGTTAAACACCGGCATAACAAGGCGTATCCGTGGCAGCGGACGTGATTTATGACGGGAATACCTAATTCTTGTTTTTAAATAGGTTGGACGGGCAATCTGCATACATCTAAATCCCCCCGCCTCCCTTCTTTTCTCTTGTCTCGAGGCTCTTGTTTAATATTCAAGAAAGATTTTTTTTTTTTTTTTGTCCACATACATTTTGGTCTGTGTCACCTCAGATTAAATTATTACCGTTTTGCAGCCTTTGCGGTTCAAGCCCGGGGCCCTTATTTACTAGAATCAATGAAACAGTAATGAAAATCCATTTTTCATAGTATCAGCCCCTGCTGTCTTTTATTTAGTTAGCTGTGTCTAAGCAAGCAATTCATTTTGTGTAAATGCCACCCTGAGAAACAGGCGTTGGCGCTGAAGGAGTTAACCCCGAGAAATTAAGTCGCCTCTGCTCGGCCGATTTGATCAGGCAAAACGGGAGGAGCACACCTGGACCATATATCAACCGTTTTTAAATTAACTAATGGGTAAAGCAGAGCATGCAAGGTTAACAAGCTGAGTCAGGGGAGGATGTGGTGTTTGTTATGTTTAAAAAGGAATGATTTATTATGCTAAACAGTAATACGCCCTGTGGGTGGTGCTACGAGGCCTTCAGGGGTCACAGGATATCACACACTCTCATATTTTGCATATTGAAACATCTCCATCTCAAGAGCGAGCGCGGGCGGGCGGCGGCGGCCCAACGTATGCAGATTGGTTTGTTTGTTGGCTTTAGTCGGGGTCGTGCGTGTAGCAGCGATAATCAAACAACAGAGCAGCAGTTTGGGGAACGCAACAGCTGATAAAGACCTGAGTGAGGCTTTCTGCCACAAATTCAACCCTAAAAAACACAAATTTAGAAAAGACTTTGACTTGAAATCCTGCCATGCAAGATTACACAAACAGCTAACATTGAATTTTCACGGAGTCCAGTGGGGGAGTTTGGTGTTCCCTTGCAATTAGCAAACACAGCCTGGTCTATACAGTCACAAATATACATTTCAAACATATGCACATTTAAAGAGCCTAAGTGAAAATGTGCATGTTTATGTCTGGTAGAGATGGAACTGCACATGAAAACGGCCCTTTATTAACAATTCAGACTACCAACACAAAAAGGACACAATCAAAACTGTCAGACGACTTTATTACTTATAAATAGTCCAAATAATTTGGGTTTGTTTTTTCTTCCTTTCCTTCTTACGGAAAGTTTCTGTTTGAATGGAAAGAGATGGAAAGCCCATGTTTATCCTGTTGTGCTTGGTTTGTGGTGCATTTCTATCCTAAATAAAAAGATATAAAACTTCAGATATCTCACAAACGAGATATTAACATATATGCAAAATCCTTATGAAAACCCTGTATTATAGCAGAAAGTAAAAAAGACTTACAGTATTCAATTATGCCTCATTGTGAGGAAACGCAAAAGAAAAGAAAATCCTCCATGTCCTGTAAGGAGCTCCATAAATTTAAATTTCTGGTGCAAAAAGTATCGCACAATTTAGATTTGTAAATATATATGCATATTTTTGTAGCTGATGCTCACCAGGCTGTGCGTAACTGTAACTGTGTTTCCATAACCAGACATGGCGGTGAAGGCCGACCCTCCCTCCTCTCTCCTTCTCTGTCACCTGGAGAAATAAAACTTAACAACTGAATAAAAATGCATGTGGAGATTTGGTGACAATGAGTTGCCTGTGAAATAATCCATCAGCCCTTCCTGCCTCCAATAATGCCGTGATGTGAGGGGCGGGAGGGTTAGACGTTCCTGATGTGGCATGTGACCTTTTATAAAGGCGCTCGCCGAGAGTTGATTAAAGACGTATTAAATTTGTTTAAATAAACCTCCTTGTAATGGCACATCATTTGTAAGAAGCTATTAGGGAAACGTGGTGGGAACGGCCCTGATTTGCATAAAAATCTCCCCCGACGGTTTAAACTGAGGAGCAGGAGTGACACTTCTGCCCCACCTTTCCAGTCTGTCAGCCTCCACCCACAAAGCACCTTGATGCTCTGAAACAGATTCAAATCACGGCGTTGAAGGAGGGCTGGAGGCGGAGCCGGTGTCAGGAAAACCTGGATGCTTGGCAGGAAACGACTTCACACAAAAAAATGAAAAGAAAAATCTAGACGGCCCCTCCTTCAGGTTATTAAACCGTTAGAAAAGACAAGCATGCTGCCTCATTGTGTGGACGCTCCTAATAAATGAACTTATATAAACTGCAGTTGCACAAAGATTTAGTGTTTTTAGTAACAAAAGAAAATGTATTTCTGTAAATTTAGATAATACCCACAAAAATTAAATCAACCAATCATCCTGTTTCCCCAGACGTGTCAAAGTAGAGAAAATGTAAACATTTTTTCACATTTTAGGAATTTTAACACCACTAAATTTATGTCTAATTAAAATCAATAATGGTCTAAATTAAACTTTATTCTGTTTCTGTAGTATTTATTGCTACTAAAGAAGAATTAATATTACAACTTTTATTCAAAAAGTAAGTCTTTTTGGGGTGTTTAATCTTGTCTTTTAAACATATTTTGAGAAAATGTGACGCAATACAACCGTCTAAGAAGGAGCAAATCCAGAAACTTAGCATAGATTTTAGATTTTGACACAATTTGTAAACTATCTGACTTAAAAGCTGTTTGTCAGTTGTAAACTATGCTAACAGTGGAGCTAATTTTTTATTTAGTGCTTTTGGTAACTTGGAGAACGATTAGCAGACTTAGCTTCAATTAAATAAATATGAAAGCACTATTAACCTTTTAGTAGAAAAAAGTTCAACATCTGGGTTGAGGTTTTGGTTATGAACTGGTTTAGCACAATAGTGTTAGTGGAACTAAAAAATTAGCACTTTAGCATTAGCAAAACTGAGAAATGTAGCATTAGTGTTAGTGGAATAAATTTAGCACTTTAGTGTCAGTAAAACTAATACATTTAGCATTAGTGAAACTAATGCTAAAGTGCTTTAGGGTTAGCGGAACTAGCTTCTTAGTTAGCAGTATCCTCCACTGATATAAATGTACATTAAATTGCCTAATAAATCTATTTAATTTTAATTCTAAATCAAAGTGTTTTAGAAAAACGAGTTCAGTGGAGAGTCCTTCAACTGGTTAATCTGCATGAATTTGGATGGGAAATGAATAATTTCCAGCAACACAGAACCAAAGCTGGTCAATCATAGAAAAAGATCAATATGTTTAAAGTACGGTGAAGGATCTGTGAGGCTGTGGGAGTGTTTCTTTTCCAAGGCCACTTTTCATCACCACTTTAAAAGTAAATCTGCCAGAAAAACAAACTTTGTTACGACCACAGAAGACTGAATCCGCACAGAACCGGTTCACCAAACACTAGATCAACTTTCTTCCAAAGAATAAAAAGTGGTTTAATTGGATTCTTATCAAACTTTACCCAATGAAGGCAGTAAATCTTTTCAAAGAATTGTCTTTTTTGCCTTTTAAAAGTGATGTCACCTCTAAAGTAAAGCTTTTAACTTCGTTTCCATCCACTCTGCCTGTTTCCCGCTGGCAACTTTCTGTGTTTATGGGGGGCTTCTCACTTTTGACTTGTTCTCATTTGGCCCAGGAGGGACTGGAGACCAGTCAGAAGTGGAGCAGGGAGAGAGGAGAAGTGCTGTCAGCCCCCCTGGAGAGGCGTTCAAGGCCCGGGCCAAGCTGGAGTTGTTTCAGGAAGGATGGAGGGCTGTTCAGCAGAGCGTGAGGTCGAGGCTGAAGTTGCTGACAGGCAAACAGCTCGGAGAGGAAAGTTGAGATAATTAAACAAAAAGTCTATTCGGGGAGATAGAATGCCTCATTGATCAACTTAAGAAATGAAAACAGGCGATGATACAGCTAATGTGCTGACTCTGGAGCTACCAGGTTTAGCTGCATGCTAACGGTTCTGATAAGGCTCGCCGCGTCTTGAGGGTCAGGAGGTTTGATGACGGCGCTAATCAGATTTGCAGGATTGTGATTCCGGTCAGATTGTGTTGACAGTCTGAGCCTGGAGGATAAATTCACAGAGCACGGCCCCGCGGACGTCAAAGAAACCAGCAGCCGTGTTCTCGTTTGCAGTCCTGACCAAGGATGTTTGTGGGCATCCTTCAGGCTTGAGATGTTTGCTTCCATCACTGGAGGCAACTGGAAAACCAATTACTGATGATGAACGAGCAACGAGGACGCTCAAGCTGGACTTCATCCCAGACTGAACTTTAACTGCAACACGTTTACGATCAAACCACAGCGATTCTGCTCAGAACTTTAGATTAAGTTCTGCTGTGATCTAAAGCGTCCGGTCAGAGTAAAAAGGGCCGAATGGCGTTTTGGAAGCAGTTTCAGCGCCGACCTATTGAGAGAGGAACAGGAAGGCCAGCAAGGTGCAGGCAGAAGTTTACAGTTTCTGCCGTTTTATTTAATTTAAAACTCAGATAGAAGCTAAAATAATACTCCAACATCTGCAGTGTCATTTATTCCAACACTTCGAGGATGTTATTTTTGAAAACCTCCTTCTGAATTCAATTTTTTTCTCCCTTCTTCAGGTAAATTTGGCTCACAGTTAAAGACAGGAAGCACCTTTCTGTTCAGAAACTGCTCCGTTTCCAGCCGCCAACATGTCTCTGCTCACATGCAGGATGTCGTTGCATAACGCAGGTTTGTGCAAGTCGAAAATATGACACAATGTAAAGAAATATTACATTACTGAAGCCACATAAAGTGTGCAGACTCCACACCTTTCAACAGAGATGTGCTGCTACCATCTGGTTGAAGGAGGACGGAGCACAAACAAACCCAAAACAAATGTTTTATTCACAAGTGATGGAATGAGATGAAATTTAAGTTCATCAGAGTTGTAAACTAAAACTCCTCTTAGGTATTATCAAGCACATTACATGTAGTTTTCAAAGCATTTTAATGCTTTCGATGATTCTGCTGTTTTGCTAAAAACCTGATAAAACTACCTTGATATAGTTCATTTAAAAATTAAAATAAAACAACAATCAGTTTTTATTCTCCTGCAATCTGGATTAAACTTTGAACTGCCTTGTTGCTAAAACTGTGTTGTACAATCAAATCCTATTTTCAATTTTGATATGATTATTACTGATTAATTTATGACTACTGTAATGGAAATTATAAATTACTGATTGTCTTTCTCACTCATCCTCCAGTTCCCACTCATAATAATAAAAAAAAACATGCCTGTATGTGCAATTTGGAGCAGTGTGCGCTCGGATCTGGTCTGGATTGTTTCAGTTCAAACTTCCTTGATGTTTAGAGAAGCATTCCCATAAAAGAGTGGTGTGAAACTCATTTTCGTTTTGGATCAAATAAACATCAGGAATGCTCTTAAAGGGCCGGACGCGCCAGAATGAACTGATAAAAGCTGTTCACAAACTGTAAAAATATCAATGAATTCTTAAAATGAAATAATATTGAACATCTTTTCAGTCCTGCAGGATTCCCTGATTCTTTGTGTGATTTTCTACAATAAAAATCAAAGTGTTTGTGGTAATAATTTTAAATATTTGCTTATTTATGACGGTAAATTTGACTTTTTATTACTCGCTGTTTAGATCACAGACTATAATCTGACATCAATTAGGGTTGAGGCAGCCGTTTAGTACAACTAGGAAGGTTTTTGTCAATTTTTGAGAAAACTTTGAAAAAAAACCTCCCAATTATGTAATTATGTAGTGCAAAAAAAGTGAGGGATTTGTTGATTTTCCGTGAATTTCCACGATAATTCTAAAGAAACTGGAGGGACTGATTGATATAATTTGGCAGTAAACAGATAAAAACTGCATTGATTTGATTGATAACATAATATTTAAACACACTAAGTGTTTAGTCTAGAATTTAGACTAACATAAAAATTTAATTCGTTCTTTCTTGTGTTGGTCTATCATGTAAATTCCCAATGAAATATGATTAAGTTTGAGGTTTAACAAGAAAATATGTGAAAAATGTTTCGCAAAGGACTTAATAATTTGATTTTCAAAGCCAACATTTATTAAATACCTTTTCTCTGTTGCACTTAATGTCACTTCAGGGGCTACAGTGGGTTACTTTATACTTAATTCCTCTCAAAAAGCTGCTTTACTTCCTCCGCACTTCCCCGCTGCTGCTAAATAAACACTCTCATTCACACATCGGCTTATAGTAAAACCAAATACATTCATGCCTTTTCCGTGCAACGCTGCAGAGAGCGCCATCCTGCCTGGGAGGAGAGCAGCTCTGAGATCAGATACTGTAGGGGCGTCACACAGGAGAACCCCCCTGAGGCCCCGCAGCTCTTTATCCACAGTAAATCATCAGTGAGACGCCGCCTCGCTCAAACCACGCACCTGGCACCGCAGCTGAGGAAGACGAGCGCTCTGAGGTGAGCACTTAACGCGCAGCCAGGAAGGGATTGCAGAGGCCAGATAAAGATACTGGGATAACAAGAGAGAGGAGGGATGGCGTTATGCAACACGCTTCACTGCCGCCTCTGAGCAGGAAGGGAGGAGGCTTTTGTGTTTGCAGGTAAGCAGAGAAATTCAAGTCGAATTTGTTAGAAAGGCCGTCTGAGAAAATTGATATCGCAAGAACGACACGATTCGGTGCGTTTCAGCTCCAGGTAATGAGATTTCCCAACAAATATACCATCATGGAAACAAACTCCTCACAGACAGACATCAAAACAAACGGTGAATTACGGCGCGGCACTCTCAGCCTTGTTCTCAGAGCATGGCCCTGAGCTACCGATTTTTTAAAACTGTGCCACCGTTAATTTATGCCGGGGATCTGAACTAATTCTTTGGCAACTGCGAAGCCGGGGAATATTAACGCCGCGCATTTCCTTGTCGATGATAATGCCGCGCTCTTAATTTGAGATGTGTGGTGTAGTCGAACATGAAATGGAAATTTGCCCCAAACTATGTATTTGTCAGCGAACGTCGGATGTGGAATGAGGTTACATGCATCCTCTGCTACCCACACTCTGAGGAGCTGAGAGGAAGAGGTGCATTTTATCCCTCACATGTGCAAAGAAAGCTTCAACTTATGGCCCTGCTTCTGAATATATTACACATTTTTCCATCAGGCTGGTTTTATAATGTGTTTGCATAGATTATGTCTGTGCAAAGACAAAATAAACCAGTGTCTGTTTATTGGAAACGCATCCCAGAGATATGTTTCATGGACACAAAATGGTGGGAATGAACCTCAGGGCTGGTGGTGACCACCGGGTCTCTGTAGGGGGAAGATCTGGGGAATTTCTTGATACAGATGATCAACAACTGTTTCCTCGTAGCATCACTTTGAGCGTCTTACCAGTCTTACCATTCACCGTTGAAGCATCTGCTACAGCTGGAAACTAGAGATCAGGCCCGAAATTTGACCTGGACCTTCAGAGACACATAAACACAGTTGCAAAGTCGGCCTTCTGTCACCTGAAGAACATTTCCAGGATTAGAGGAAGATCTACAGAAACTCATCTATGAATTTATCTTTAGTCACATTGATTACTGCAGCTGATCCAGAACGCTGCTGCTGCTGGCGTTCTGACTAAAACCAGGAAGACGGAGCAGATTATTCCAGTCCTAAAGTCCTTCCACTGAAAGAAAAGACTTTAAAATACTGTTGGTATTTTATAAATCACTGATCTGCTGGTGTTGTACCAACCTCCCTTCTGCGTTCCCAGAACCAGAACCAAACAGAGAGAAGCAGCATTCAGCTTCTAAGCACCACAAGTCTGGAATAAACTTCCATAAAACTGCAAAACAGCCGAAATACTGAGTTCCTTTAAATCTAGACTGAATCGAGTTGCTTTTGATTCATATTCAATGATAAATTTAACAAAAACACTTGACGAAACGTAATATTTAATTTGTTCATGGTGACTTTGTATTTTTTTAGTTTTTGTGATGTAATGTCTTGTTGCTGAAATGTGATATTCAAATAAAATTTGATTTGATTCATCAGGCGAAGACATCCTGAGCAGTCAGAAACATTGTAATGTTTTCATATCAAAGATCTCATCACAGCGCTGACAGTTGAACTTTTTTTTATCAAGCAAAAACCAGAAGAAGGAGAAGAGAAGAAATAGATTTTTCTACAGAGGAAGAGAAAAACCCAATCGGTGCATTTTTAATAAAGCGACTCAGACGGCAATGAGGAAAATCTGGATTCATCAGAAAGTTAAAAACTAACAAGGCAACAACATGTTTTCCTCAATCTTTGCAGCTACAATATATATCATGAAATAGATACGGCTGAAAACACACAGAGAGAAGCGACTAGGATGGATTTAACTTCATCGGATAAATGTTAAGGCTTTCCAAATCCATTTTTCTGGTTCCAAACTGACCAAGCTCTGCACTGGTGGCAGCATGAATCTTCCTCTCATCCTAAAGCTTCTGATGTTCTTCCAGCTGTTATATTCTCCTGACAATGACGCCATTTTGGCCGCCTGCCTTTCTCTGTAGGTAAGCATTGCTAACACAAGAAGACACGCATCTAAATGTTTCTGCACATTTATTCTAAGAACATTGTTTGCTAAAACTTTAAGGCACTACCGTACAACTTTCGGTTTGTTTTAATCACCTGAAACTAACATGAACTGAGTGGGAAAGATTAGAAAACACTAATCCTCCTTTTTTGGGAACAAGTCATTGTCAGACCTTCCACGGTGCGCGTTTGCAGTCATTGTCTTCGCTCTGGGTTTTGCATTCCTTCAGCTTCCAAACAAACAAAACCGTAATGAAGCACAGCAAGCGTTGCAGAAATGTAAATGAGAGCGAGCCAAGTGAAAGCCCCGTAACTCTGGATGACAGCGGCAGCCACCCACTGCCGGATGGAGGAAGGAAGGAAACGCTCCGGGAATCTCGAAACACTTCCAAATATTCCAGCCAGGTGAGAGGAAGTGAGCTCTTTACGTTTCGGGCCGACGCGTAAGCCTAATGGATACAAACTGTCATCGAGCGACTCTCCAGGCCACGCTGGTGGCAGTGCCACCCAGGGAGCCGCGGAGCGTCGGGTTTCCTGCCTCTGCTGTCCTGCTGGGTACGAGCTCGGTTTACATCAGGCTAAATGAGCAGGAAGTGATGCGTTTATGCTGTGTAAACCTCCGCCGAGCGAACATAAAGTTTACCTGCTGAATGTAAACCCCTCATACTTACATCCTCTGCTCTTGTTTTGGTTTGGTGATGAACTGCACCTCTGAATCCTCTGCAGTGACACGTTTATAAACCCATGTCTCATTTGTACAAATCAGGCTGGATGAAACCCATCCCTCACCTTTTCTGGCAGAAAGTATTTAAACTATTGAACTTCCTCACGTTTTGTCACTAATTTCTATTCATTTCATTGGGATTCCTCTAAGAAAATGCAGTGCAAACCAAGGATATTATAGTTATTTAAAACTAACAAAATGACAACAAATTGAATGTACTTATTTCCATTAACTGACATAAATAAAAACAATAATTAATTGGGGGTAAAAAAATAACTGGAACAAAATTATAGATGCATCATTCATGTTTGTGTTTATGAATGTATTTATCAGCCTTTCAAACGACAGAAGTATATTATTTAACTAATAAAAACTAATAAAAATCAGCAAACACTTAAAAACTAAATAAAATTAACTGAATTAGATAAAAAACAAAAGTCAAAAACAAAACAAAACAAAAACTATACTGAAAAACACAAAAGTATTTTTAGTTTAGGGTTTTTCATTATAGTTTTTTTTTTTCCTAAGCAGAACTTTCTCATTGTGAAACATGGAGGTGGCAGAATCATGCTTTGGGGAATTAAGTAGAAGATAATTGGAGGTAAATCCAGAACAATATGGAGAGAAAAATCAATGCATGTTTATATTCAGCAGTTTTGGCAATTTTTATTAAACTTTTGCTCATTTTTCCTTGTAAAATGAATAAATTCAATCAGATTGTTTGAACGGCATTCCTAAAAAACAACTTTTATCTTCTTAAACTAAACTAAACTTAAAGGCCATTTAAGTCTGGCCTTTAACAAGGACATTGAAAAACGCGATGATTCTCCCTCCACCTGGCTTCACTTCCTCAGTCTTAGACACAGAGAGAGAATTACACGGGACTAAAAACAACGTCTGAATTTTAACTGATCAAATTTATGTGAGGTCGTCACATTAAATCATAACGTTTATTGTAATAAAGTGAAAAAACATGCACATTTTTGAAAGGAACTGCAAAAGCCGAGAGAAAAACGTCCCTGCTGCTGCAGGATTTAAGAAATTGGGTGAGGGCTCAGATTATGCATGGTTAAGTGATTAAATCGCTGAGGTACGGAGGAAAACGGGTCAACGTGCGCCCACAGAGTGCTCAGGGGAAGGCAGCAGATAAGAGTTTATCACACCCGTATAAGTAGATACCGTTAATCCTCCTTCTGCGACTGTTCTACATGAAATAAATCTGCGACTGACAAACTGGAAAGATACCGTTGTCTTAAAGGTGGAGGCGCACAGAGGTGTGTTGTCAGCAGATAACCGTGGAGATAATCAATTCCAGTTTCCTCTCAGGTTAGCTGGTAAATGTTCAGTCCTTAATAATTAATCCCACAGTCTTGCCAAAAGTAAGATTGATTATTCTATTAGAGGTGGGGATCAACAGTGACCTGACTGCAGCTCTATTTCACACACCGTTTGATTGGTGAAAATTACTACATGGCTTTATTTACCCTGTCAGGCATGGCGTTAGCCTGAAACTTACAATCCTGGGTTTGACTTATATAACTAACACTGGGGAAGAATGCTTTCTATAAAAGCATTAGCTTAGAGTAAAACAGCTCAAAAATAGCACAAAGTCCACATCTACACTACAGGTGCACTGTCAATACATTGTTTATTTTAGATCTTATTTAATATAAAAGTGAATTAATCCATACTAATTCAGCAGACGGGGCTGTTTTACTCCAGAATATATAAGGCGTACTGTCGTACTTTGATCAAATTAAAGACTTTTCAGTGAACCTTATACTCCAGAAAATACGGTAATTTACAAATCACAAAATTTTCACCTTGATTTGCTTGGCAGAATGAATTAATGTGTTTAATTATCTTAATTTACATTAAAGTTTCTCATATGTGTGGCACATTTAAGCTGTGCTTTCTGTGACATGCAAAAATGATTTTGATGGAGGCAAAAGGAAATGGACCTGCGGGCTGGCTTTAAAAACAGAAAACAGGAACGTCACAGAACATATGATTAGTTTATTTTCTGGTAAAGAAGTGAATCCTGTGTCTGTGATCCACACAAAACCGTCATTAACTGCACAAATATTGGAAAAATTAACAACAAAAACCGCATGATGACTAATCCACCAGAGATTTTTAACTAAAAACATTGATTTAAAAAAATCAGTTTTGGCCATGCTGTACATGCACAAAGAGTCAAATTATTCTAGTTTTAAAATATATAAATAAAACCCAGGCCATAAAGATGAGTGCTGTTTGTAAGGAGTTATTAGCATGAAACGAGAAGCTGCAGTGATTTGAAACAGAGCAAAGCAAACAGCTTTAAAAGCAGAAGGAAGAAATGTGACAAAAGGTATTAATAGGGTCTGATATTGTTGAAAATCATTCTCACAATCTAGAAATAAATCAGCAAGACCAGGACTGATAAAGGAAGAATAAAAGCTAATTCACAAACCAGCTTTTTAATATTCTAAAAAGTGTAATATTTTCCAAACCGCCACTTTTAGCTTCTCAGGTTATTGTTTATTAATCTGAAATATTTTTTTAAAAATCCAGAATAAATCTGTAAGCAGAAAAACACTTTAGTCTACACACTTCCTAGCTTAATGACGGGATTATTCCATAAAGTACTAGATTATTACAGCAGTCAGCTGCTGCAGATTAAGTTGCTTTCAACCAAATTAGCATAAAAGGTTAGCAAACACTAATTCAGCTTCACATGGGTTACAGTAGGAATAGAGTTGTCTTCATTTCATGTGCAAAATATTCCCGAAGAAAACAGAAATGAGGGGTTTTCATTTTCTGTTACTAGAGTTTTAAGGAGATGAATTGATGCTTACATGTAACTTTATTCATGTTTTTTCTCAAAAGAACGACAACAAGCAGCATTAAAGCTGCAGCATCTAATAATAAAGACTCAATTTTCCTTCATGCCAGCAGTTCCTCCCCTCTTCCTTTCCTGCCTTGTTTCTGCAGGGAAGGAAGAAACATCCCAGGAATTGTCCTTTGACTCCTTAAAAACCTTTCCAAACCCTTCGGCGTCCTTCTGGAACTCACATCCACCCACAACACACACACACACACACACACACACGCACACGCACGCACACGCACGCACACGCACACACACGCAGGAAAAGCCACAGTGGTTGTAACCACTGGAGGCAAGAGATTCATAGAGGTGTACATTAACATAAATACCAAATCTGTTGGAGGAGAGAGCGATGACACAGGAGGAGAACAATGTGTTTATTGTGAGCAGACAGAGGAAGAAGAGCAGAGTGCAGCTCCATCTACAGGTGGCTTCTGCATGTGCAGCTTCAGAATATCAAACCTTCCCATCCACTGCAGAAGCATCAGGTGAGCTGATCTCATTAAAACCACACATTTAATTGAATCGTTAAGGTAGACTGAATCGACGGTGCAGGATTCTTTATGAGCACATTTGCGCTACATTCGCTTTAACATTATTATCAAAACCAACTTTTACTACAAATGAGGGGATTTGAATGTAAATCATGAATAAAGCAACTTATAGCCGCAATCTGTGGTGTTTTATGGGACGTTACTGTGTGGAGAGCATCTTTCAACTTTAGTTTTTAAAGATTTTCAGTTGGATTTAGGTTTTGGGGGCTTTGACTAGGCCATTCTAACAGCTTTGATTTAAACTGACGATGTTCAAAGTGGGGGTCGGGGGCCGTTTGGGGCCCCTGGACTGAGATTCAAGAATAAATTTCGACACTTTTAAATCAAAGTCTATGCAGAAAAATGCCAGAAGCGACACAAAGTGACCATCTTTCTGGCTTCCTTCTGTTGTCATGGTAACTAAGACCATTGACATGCTCTAAAAAATACCTTGGTGAACCAAAGTCGCTGTATTAAAACTTTACTAAATACAGGAAGTGTTTTCAAATGAAGCCACACAGAGATCCTGAGAACAGATGAAATATTTCAGAGTTTTCTTCAATTGAGTCCAAAATAACAAACAAACTGGATATATTTCATTTAACAAAGTAAAAAAAAAAACACTTGAAGTGTCCTACACAAAACTAAGATTATTTGTTTAGTTAAAGTAACTCATGCTTGGTTTTTTTATTGAAGGTATTGAAGGTAGGAAAACCGTTTTTTTGGGTACTTTTAGTTTTTAAAAATAATATTTTTTGGCCCATGTGATAAAAAGTTTGGACGTCTCTGATCTAAATCAACTCATTGCATCTCTGGCTGATTTTAGGGATAGAGAGTAACCCGATTTGTGGGGTTTAGTTTCCTATTGAAAAATATGTGTTATTTTCCTTCCACATCTGAGTTATGAAACATTAAGCGTTTTGCACAAAAAGGCTACCGAGGTATTGTTTTTACAACTGGGAGCAGCTGATTAGCATCTCAAAAGCTCAAATAACAGCTGAACTTTGACCCCAAATCCCAGAGGAGATGAACAGGAGGCTTCATGGACGCAGAGAATCCATCGCACAGCACCAGGATCAGATCCTGGACAGTATTTTTGAATTTATCTGAATTTTAAGAGGTTGAATTTTTTTTAATCTAATAGAAAATGGGGTTAATTTTTCCCATCACTCTAAATACTCTCTGCTTCCTGTTGGTCCTTCACATGAAATCCCAATAAAATGCACTGCGGTTTGTTGATGCAATGTGATAAAACGTGAAGATCAAGAGCCATGAACACTTCTGCAAGGCGCTGTATATTCTTCTCCCCTTAAGAGCCGAACTAATCCCTGAACTCTGAAACATTATCTTCTAAAAAACACAGCAGAGATCTCGGATAACGCTCCCAGCTCTGTTTCTCCTCCACCTTAAGCCCATTTAGCCGTTCTCCAGGTCCTGCATGAAGCCAGTTGGTACCGCTCTGTCAACACCTCGGCGACAGCGCTCTCCTGCACGTCTACAAATTAGCAGCATTATGCAGAATCGGGTAACAAGCCTTCGGTTTCCTGTGCCTCCATTTACCCCAAAGAGGAAATTCACTGTGATGGCTCGACATGAACAGAAAGCCGGGTCCGTTCCCTTTCTTCTCATGTTTGTTTGCCTTATTTGAACTTAAAGAGCAGTGTTCGCGTCTGGGTCTGTGTAAGATAGCTGATTCTCCCGCAATAAGCCCAGCGGAGGGGAAAGGAAACTCCTCAGGTGTGATCCCGGCGGCGGAGTCCTTGCCGGAGATGCGACGGCGGAAACTGAACCTGACATTGCAGAACTGAGAAGTAATTAGAGGCCACGCCGCTGCGCTCCTTCAGCTGACACCAAATCAATGCGGTTTTTCCGCATTATCAATTAAAGACGTGTAATTACAAGCGTGGAGAATTGCCTCTCACAAACAGGCCGTCAGCGCCGGACCTCCTCCTCCGCCACGCGCCGGCCCTTGACCCCCTCAGACGACACGCCAGAGCTCCAACCGAGGCTCGTTTATGGATTTTTACACACCAAACACCTGACTGATAAGCTCGGCGTAGCGTGCAGCACCAAAAATGCCACACATTTGGTCGGGAGCCAAAGTGCAAAATGTATTACTCAAGAGCTGAGCTTCCAATTGAGGCCAGCTGGGTTCGAATCATTAGCCGGTACAAGTGGAGACAACCTGGTTGCCATGGCGCACTGACACTCCTGGGTAAATGAAACACATCCACCTTTTCCACCCCGAGGGAAAACGGATTGGGAATGAGGGCAGCTCCACCGCCCTCTCCACCGAACGAGCAGATGGAAGCTCCTGCAGTGATTATCACCACATTACCTGGTAGTCTGCTGACGAACGGGAACAATACGGGCAGCGCTAATAAACCCCAATCAAACATGACACCCCCGCTATGCTCGTTCGCCACTCTGTCCCTACCAGGCACGACGAGTCGCACGACGATAATGTTTCAGCAGAAGCTGCGTCTCCTTCACCAGATATTTTCCTTACAAGTGGGTAAACTTGTAATGCCATCTTTGGAACTGATCCTAACCAAGTTTCTCTTTGTTTCCTTTGGCAAGTGGCTGATTTTAGTTCACCATCATCATTTAAAAATGATTTCTACTCTTACTAAAAATGAAAACACAAGGTTTTGTCTACCCCTAGTTTAGTTTACCCAACGTCTACTCATCTTATCTATGCTAACATAGCTAACATTAGTTCAACTTAGTTTAGCTTAGCCCACTTTTGCTCAAAGTTGCTAATTTTAGTCCATCTCTGATTAGCTTAGCTCAGTTTAGCACCCTTATCATGTATTAGTTTAGCTTGTTTTAGCTTAGTTAAGCCCAAGTCAGCAGAACTTAGCCTGTCCCTAACTTAGCACATTTAAGTTGTTTTTTAAGCTTAAATTTAGCATATTTTAGTTCATTTAGCTTTGTTTAGCTTAGCTTAGTTCAGCCCACCTTATCATATGTTAGCTTAGCTTACATTATGATAGTTTAGCCTACTTTACACTTATTCAGCCTAAATTAGCTTAATTTAGTTTACACTGTTTAGCTTAGCTCAACCCAATGTAGCTTTGTTAAGCCTGTCCCATGTTAGCATATTTAAATTGGTTTATTTTAGCAAATTATAGTACGCCTATAATTCGTTTAGCTTAGCTTAGTTTAGTCAGCCATATTCTATTTTATCCAGCAATAAATAAACTCAGTTTGGTTAGTTTTAGTCAATCTTAGTTTAAGTTAGCTTACTTTAGTTTTGCCAACTTTCATTCATCTTAGCTTAGTTTAGTCAATATACTTAGCTTAACATATCTTAATTTAGATGACATCTTAATTATGCTCTCAGTTTATCTTAATTTAACTTAATCTAGCCTAATTTAGGTAATTTTGGTTTATCTTAGCTTATATTAGTTTACTTTAGCCAATCTGAACTTGGCTTAATGTACTTTAGTTTTGCCAGCCTTGGCTCAGCTAATGTTAATGACATACAATAAGATACATCTAATTTAGTCTACCACACCTTAGTTTAGCCTACTTTGGTGTAGCTTTAACAAAACAGTAATTTTAGCATCAAATAGCTGATTACCAAAAGCATCAACAGTTGCAATATCAACTGTTGATGCAACAGTTGATGATGCAACATCAACTGTTGCATCAACTGTTGATGCATCAACTGTTGATGCAACAGTTGATGCATCAACAGTTGATGCATCAACTGTTGATGCAACAGTTGATGCATCAACTGTTGCATCAACTGCAACAGTTGATGCAGTTTTAAGCATCAACTGATGCTTAAAACTGCATCAGTTGAAGGATTAAAAACCTCCGACTTTCTGTGTCAGAGTTTTCCTGCATTCAGATTCTGTTCATCAACTAATAGTGTTTAGGCCTGGTGCTTCTTTTTACCTTTACTTGTGTGGTTGGCAAACTGCACAACATGCTGTCATTTTCAGGACTGGGTTGAAAACGAGTGATAAAGCTGACAAAGAAGTCTTCAGAAAGCCTGGACAGCGATTGATCAAAATCACTGAAAAAGATCCCAGGGGAGTCTGGCTTTTTGGGAGGAAAACGGAGTAGTGCTTCAAAATGCATCATAATTTTCTGGTTTGTATCAGTTGCGTTTTCTCGTCCACAAACTTCACGCTATATTCTTTTCAGTTAGCAGTTAAGGGCTCAGTTTACTCCCTCTGGGAGTCTGGTGCTCTCTCCCTCTCTCCCATGACTCCTCTTTTTGCCCCAAAAAAAGCCCAACTGTAACAACAGTGGTCTCCAAACAACCCAGGGATTCCAGACGACTGACCTCAGCACTGTTCGTCGACCGCTGGGATACAAATATTTACCCCTATCGCATTCTGCTCAGCAGCGCGGGCCGCCCCGCTGCAAGAAGCCCTCCCCTGATTGGGCCTCTTCGGCCTCAAAGGCCTCGAGAAAACAAAACTCACCTTCATTTTGCCCCTCTTCCTTTTCCTGGACCAACATGTCAATACACTGAGAAACAATGCAAACTGGAGTCAACAAAAGCAAGTTTCACTAACTGAAATTTAAGACTTTTTAAGACCTTTTCAAGACCATTTTAAATTAAACTTCAGACTTACATCTCCACAGAAATGTACAAACTTTGTCCAGGCAACTGGTGATAAATTTGCACATAACCAGACAAGCTAGCAAAAAACCTAGTTAACAAAAACTAGCTTATTGGTAACATTTAGTAGTTAAGAGCTAGCAAAAAAGCTGGCATTTTTGCTCGCTTTTTGCTAGTTATCAAAAAAGCACTTAACTAGGCTAGCGTTTGGTAGATAACTATTTTGCTAACTAGCATTTTTGCTATCTAGGTTTTACCAACTCAAATTTAAAATGCAAAATTTGATACTTAGCAAAAAAGCTACATTGCAAAGTGTTTTTTTGCTATCTAGCAAAAATCTAGCATATTTGCAGAGTTATCGATAGTCTCAACCCCCTTAAGTCACAGAACGCAATGAAGTCTGAGAACGACTCAAACTTTTGCCTGCCAAAAATACATAGTCTGCACTGGATTAAATAATCCTGTTAAGACAAAATTTAAGACCTGAGATTAATAAATTAAAGGCTAAATCACTTTAAAATAAATTTAAGACATTTTAAGAAAACTTTTTAAGGACAGACACCCTGAAAAGTTAGGTAAGTGGGATGGAAACGTCTTCATTCCACTCTGTGTGATCTGGTAAATGTTCAAGGCTGCATCCAGACAGACTCTAGTGTTTTAAGGAAAACACAAATATTTTGAAGTAATCGCAGGTGGGTTCTGAAACTTAGGATCAACTTTGGTTTTGTTGTGATTGACAGAAATCAAGGTTTTGACTCAAGATTGGTGTGAGAAGGCAAACAGCTCAACCAACTTCTCTTAATATGGACTAAAAGATTAACTGTGTAATCTCTGAGAAGGTACAGATGGACCTAAGGTACTAAAATACCAAATTATGCCCAAGTTGGACCATTTTTCTGGTAGAAATATGTGAATTCAGATTTTGTGTGTTTTTTTAGAGTGGTAAATTTACGTTTTCACATAAACTTTCCAAATTATGCTTACGTTAATTACGTCTCTCAGGATAAAACACCAACTTTCAGTTTTGAACTCCAGATAGAAATTTAAGTAGATATTTCACCCTTTGGTCTTTGATTCGGCTTTTATTGTTGATCTGTACGTGGTTTGAGGTCATTAATTGTCATAAAAGCAGCGTAAACTATATTTTTTTCTTAAAATTAATGCTCAAGTTTACCTCAAGTAAACCTCTAATTCACCCGAGATTTTTTTTACCCCCTTTGTAACGATATGTTTTGTTGTATCTTGAAATTAGGATGAATTTGCGGCTTGATTCTCAACATAATAACTGAAAAAAATTACATTTCTTAGATCTGGCTGAATTGGATAAATCACCATGCTATGTAAGAGCAGCACTAAGGGCCAGAAAAAAGCCTGAGTGCACAATATATTCCCTTTCAAAGCACCCGCTGCAGTAGTTTGTGTTTGACACTGATCAAGCATAATCATCAGGCGGTCAGGGCTTGTGTGTGAAGAGCACACGCTGACACACACACAAAGACTATCTCCCCCTCGATCTTCCCAGTGCAAGCAGAGCTAACCACTCCAGGGAGCTGGAGACTCAATTAATGACATGCATACAGCACTCGCAAGATGTCAGAGGAGAAAGAAACACACAATGTGCACATTAAAGCTTCTGCCATAAAGCGTTTCTGTGTCTGTGTGCGCAGCCGTTACACTTGTGTGCATTTCGGCCGAGGATTGTCTTCATCTGCCTCAGAGACCGAATAATACAGCTAATGCACAGAACCGAACGCTAGAGGAAGTGAAATCCATCACAAGGTTTCTGCAGGTGAATCTATGGAAAGAATCTCATCTTTTATTGGCTCTCCTGCTGTAAATAATTTGCATAATCCCATCTTTAACTTTAATCTGGGAAAGAGAGACATTGTTATACATTTTGACCTTTTACCTGCACAAACAACACAGTCTAAAAACACCAAAAACTATTTATAACTACTCCAACCAGAGTGGAAATTTGAGAAAACGGACATTTAGTGTCCCACAAATTACAATCTGCGACCAAAATATCCACAAACGTAAATGTTTTATAAACTTTATATGCATAAGTAGTTTACCGTGTCTATCGTAGTACCATGTTTAATTCCTAACAGGAAGTTGTGGTTGATTTGAATCGATCTGATTGGCTGACGGGTTTTAGTTATGCGCGACACTGCCCCCTATGGGAATGGCAGGATTTCTGCAGGTTTGTGTGGTTGAAAACTTTATTGAAACCAACTCATTATGTGTGATATTATTAGATATTAAATATATTAGTTTTTATAAAGACCCAGCTAAAAGGCTTTAGAGTTTTCCTGTAACATTTCTCACATCTTTCACCATCATTCTCTCCAGCAGAAATCAGGTTTTCCCTGAGACCTGATTTCAGGGAAAATCAGACTCTGATTTCCCTGAGACCGTAAAACGTACCGTAATAAGTTTTACGGTAAAGTAAAACTTATCTTCAAAGATACAAACTAATATCTGTTTAGTAAAAGCGGTAGTCTACTTACAATGACAAGAACTCAGAAGTACAGAAAGATATAAAATGACAAAAATCGGCTTTTGCTTTATCTAGACTGATGAGTTATCTGCATTTTCAGAGCAGGTTTCAAAACTCTGCATGCCACATTATGATCAAACTATGGAGAAGTGTCTTCCCAAAAGACTGGAACAAACTTAAAAAAGCAATAAAGTGAGCATCTTTGTATCATAGAAACTTTTTAAATATATTCTAAAGAAGAAGCCGTCTGAAACCTGAAAACATTTCACATCACAAACCTTTTTCTCAGCCTTGTTTTTATCGTTTTATGACCACAACAGTGTAGCTAATGCTTGCTGCTCCCTCTTCTCTCCCTGCCTGGTCGTTACTGTAGATAAGAATTTGTTCTTAATAACTCACCTGGGGAAATAAAGGTTAAATAAAAAATAAAAGTAGATTTTAGCTTCATATCTGGGGTGCACTATATCCTGAAGAGAACAAGTAAAAGCTGGGTATTACATGCACTGCTACAGCCATTTTTATTATGGATTTGATCATTTACGTTCTGCTTTGTTTGTCTTCATTGCTGCTGTATTTTCACCTTTTTTCAAAACTTTCAAATTACACCACAAGGCAAACAGTGCCAGCATATTTTCTGAAACAGGTGACTGAGATGATCTGGAAACTTAACTAAATGTTGCTTGTTGGAGAAAAAGGAAGCTTTTAGGCGCCGTTCATCAAACGACTCAAACGTTCGCGTTTCCAGTCGTCGCTACGTTGAAAACTGACCTCTTCATTTCACACCTCTGTGGTCCGCCTCACCTCAGCGCTCCGTCCTCACGGCTTAGGCACGCTCGGCTGGCGCTGACGGGACGCCACTTGGAGGAGAACGGCGGCTGCTCACAGTTCCCCCGGAGTCAAAGGTCGCTCCTGTCCTTCTGCTGAAAGGTGAGAGAGAGCAGAGCACGGGTCAGCGGTGCTGAAATCTCATTTAAGAGCCTGACCCCCCAGGGCCCGCCTGAGATGGCCCAAGGTGTCGTCACCGGGGATGATGTATAGGTTTTTGACCAAACCCGACAGATGTTGACGTAAAGAGCTGCCGCAGTTTACGTTACAGCGAGTAGATTTATCAATAAAGTTTAAAAAAATGCAATGAAAGAAAACAAAACAACAAGCTTTTGTCAGCTTTCTGAAGTAATCACTCTCAACACGCTCCCTTCTGTCTTCCCGTCAGTCTCATGCATCAGGGCACCACATGGCCTCCTGCATGCGCCTCTGTTACTTCCCTGAATTATTGCAACTGGTGCTTATGCTGGAGCGAACAGAAGGAAACAAAGACGGTGAAATGAATCCCTCATTGATCTCCGCATTGAGAACATCTGCCCCGAACCCGAGGGGGGCTCACACGAGTTCTGGAAAGAAGGAAAACTTTTACAGAGTTTATACTGTCTTTATTTCACCTATACTGTTCTGAGGTCAAATTTATGTATCAATTTTGTAGAATAAATATAAAGTTCTGTATGTATTTGCTGATTGGCTGATACGTACATAAAGTCCAGAAAGTATTCACAATTTAATTTAAATGGAGTCCAAACTCAAATAAAATGTATTAGAAAACAGCTGTGCTCAGACACGTTTCACCAACCCCAATTTAAGACTTTTTAAGACCACTATGGATGAAATTTAAGACTGAAATGAGCAGATGAAATATACAGTTGCTTGAATCCAGGTGTGATAGCATGAGAAGCTGTTTCATTCTCCTTCCACCAAAAGTTACAATGAAGTTTTTTGGTCCAATTTGTCAAACAACACAAGTTAACTTCAGAGGAAGAGTGATGCGCTTTGCAGAAAGCGAAGCAGAGCATCCTGTAGTTACAGTAAATATCTAAATGACCTGAGCAACAGGTTTTAATCACTGCAGGCCTTCGGCTTTAATATGTGGTTCTCCTGAAGTCTGAGGGAAAGGTAAGTTGAACCACTGCCTGAGCCTGATAACTCCTGGAGTACATTAAAATCCCAGATAGATGATTTCTGGAGGTGTAACAGTATCCAGGGTGGGGTTTCTTTTAACTGCCAGCTGCCGGGGTTTTGCAGTGCAGCTGTTATTAAATAAATGTCCCATCTTAAGCTCCGCATCGAGCTGGTGTGGAGATCAAACGCACGGGGGGCCCATCTGAAACCTGCCCTAATTATAATAGGAGGAGAGCCGAAGTTCAAATATTTATCAAACCGTAATCCTGAAGCTCCGTTTCACACGAAACGAAACGGGGAGCCGCGGGATGGGAGCCACATGTGGGGCTGATTACGAGGGGGGTCGAGTGTTTACGGCCGACCCAGATGTTGAGTGTTTAACATGGCACGGGCCGAACGGTGAGATTTGACAGCTCGCGGTTCGGCCTGATCCGCGCTTTGGTTGTCGGGCTGCTGAGACAAAATGTCAAACACCAAGATAAGGGCCAAGTAAATGTGATTGCAGCCGTACCGGTTCTCCAATCTGTCCTTCATCGGCCAGCTCCGCTCCTCTGTTTGGAGGGAGAGATCCAAGCCTGATGGGCTTCCGGAAAACCACCCACTGGCAGAAGGAAAATACACGGATAGATCAATAAATATATGACTGATATATATAAATTGAGGGCAATTTGAGGAGTTTGATTTGCTTGTAGATATTAACAGAGTCTTACTGCAAAAATGCAAAATTTTACCAAGTGTAATTGTCTAATTTAGTGCAAATATTTCAGTATGCTAGAAATAAGACAAAAATAACTTACAAGTAAAGTTTAGCAACATATAGAAGCTAATTTTAAGTCCATGATTCCTTAAATGTGACCAATTATGCTTCCTTGAAAAAAATTCACTTCAAATTCAGAAATATTTTATTGATCCCGAAGGGATATTAAATACATTTTTATTCTTAAATAGCAGCCATTTGGCTGCTGACCAAACAAGCTGGAATTCCACTTAGGTTGCTAGGTAACGGAGCGGGGCTGGGCTTGGCCGGAGTTGCTAGGTAACGGCACAGTGCCCCTTCAATTTAAGAGCTTTTTTTAAACAATTTATATTCCAGACACAAAAAGACATTAACTTGTTGACAAAAAAAATGTCTGGGTGGATTTTTAGGCGCTTTTGCTGTTTTTAGAAGCAGTAAAAACCCAAATGGAAGAACAAAAACATAATAAATGTTACAGGTCGCCTCTAATATCGATGAAAAAGTTCTAGTTTCACTTTTAACAAGACATTTTTCCAACGCAATAAGAATTATTGACTTAAAACAAGCTCTCATATCTCGCTGAAAGTTTTCTTGCACTTTAGTTTTGTTTCATTTCAAGTGTAATAAGATATTTGCACTATAAATAAAACCAAAAAAGAAGAAGGAATTTTGATCCATTTACATTTTGGTAAAGAAAATGGTTTGATGGTAGAATAACTCCATTTTTAAAAGAAAAAATACATAAAATACAAATAACATAACAAATGTAAAAGAACTGGTTCAAAAAGGTCATAATAGCTGCATGCTATTAGCTAAAAAACTTTGAATGCTCCAAAACTCTCATAACTGCTTGTTTTAACACTTTAGACACCAAATAGACCTTAATATGCATTAATATGCAGAGCTAACATCTCTGGTCTTCCTCATCTCTGAACTTGGAGGTTCAGCCAATCAGTGATAAGGAAAATAAATGGTGCTACTTGGTTGGCTGTTTTGTAGAGCCAATAGTGTGTCAAGTAGCATTTTTAGCTAGGTACACCAGCTTGGATCCAGAATCATAAAACCCATCAGGGCTCCGCTGTAATCTGAGTTATTATTAAGATAAGTAAGAAAGTGCTGATAACTAGAATATATGGGATAAACAGCAGCTAAATTTAACATTTGTTCTGGATAAGCTCACTGTAGCTCATCTTTAATAAACTCTCCATGCTCGTATTTGGGATGGAAAACACTCGATAACCCTGATCCACTACTAATAAATCAACATGCTGTTTTTCCAAGTTTAAAAATAAAAGCCGATGTATCCCCGGGTGCCTGCAGGCTCGGGGCGATCAGACGCTTCAGAATATGCTGCTGTCAGTTTAATATTCGCCGCCTGTCGGCCAGCGAGAGATCAGGTGACTGGCATGTAAATAGGCCGTTCGCCGTCGGTTCCTCTCAGCCGACTCCTTGACAGGATCAGACGGAGGACTGACTCCGGTGTCACTAGGAATCAGGACAGCGGCCGCTGAGGGACCTGCGAGCCGGAGGTGAGCTCCGACGCGCAGGACGAGGTTTACGTCTGATCCTGCGACGCGTCGGAGGCGTTCTCACCGATAACGCTCCAGGCGATGCAATACCTGAACTCAGACAAATCCCAGAGGGAGATTTATCTGATGTTCCTGCCATTTTTCCAAGTAGGTAAACAAGCAGCTTCCTTTTAATTTATTTTTAAACACTTTCACCGACAAGGTGAGTGAACGCAGAACGCAGCCAGACGGCGTTGGCCCGAGGAAATATTTGTCGAAGGAGGGAGAGATCCATCATTACAGCTGAAGGAAACCTCTGATTAGATCATGTTTTACTTCCTTAACGCTAATCCAGCTCTGTGGGAAATAAACCTGCTGAAATGAGGTGAAACATTCAAGTATTAAACTCCTTTTCAATAAACACGATACTTCAAATTACTTCTAAAATAGATCAGAAAGAGGATTTAATGGGTTTTTCAGACATTTTGCAGGTTTTTGAATTTCTTTTGCATTTTCTGAAATCCACACAGGCTCAAAATTATTAATTTACCCCAAATGGATGGATATTTGTGCACTAAACTATCCAACTGTGTCTAAATTTCCACTGAAAGATTAGGAGGAACTTGTCCTACCATGGTAGCCCTAGCAGCTAAATATGCCTCATCAGATCTTGAATCACTGGATGTTTTTCCAGGCTCTTTCTTGGTTTATTCCTAAACTTCCTAATTTATTTCCTTCCACCTGAAGGTGACAGAAATGTGCAAAGTAAAAACTAAAAAGGTGAAGCTGCTCAGTTACTCCTAAACATCCTGATTAAGATCCGTTCACCTTTTTCTACTTCTAGAAAAATAAAACTCCTTGTGAATCAAATTGAAATTGTTTCTCAATAATTAAATAAGATATGCAAACATTTTATTTTTATTTTTAAAGTTCTTCTTTTCTCAGTTCAATAGTTTTTAAAAAAAATAATAAAAACTGTGTATCATTAAATCCAAAATATAAAAAGAGCCGTGGACAAAATCTTTGTTTTCGATTTTGTTGCCAAAATGTTTTACCATTTTTGATTTGTGGTCAAGGGCCAAACAAAAACATGTCAAAGGGCCACAAAAGGCCCCGAGATGAACGGATGGTTTCTGGTTAATCATCCAACACTTGAATTCAAATTCAAAAACGCATTACTGATCCCAAAATAAATAAATTCTTTAAGATGTTTAAGTAAGAAAATGTTGATTAGAAGTTGTTTCTTTGCAAACGAGTGTGTTCAGTCAGAAGCGTCCTCACACAGACTGCTACAGGAGCTCCTTCTTCATAGTCTACAACAACTCTTTAAAGGAAATTAAATACGAGTTACAGCAGCTTTTATTTATCCATTTGGGAAAAATAAAAAGTATTGAATTGAATTTGAATTCAATTCAAAAAGACTTGAATGAAAAGCAGTTCAAGTCTTTTTTTTTCTTTTTTTTTATTCCCTTTTGTAGTTCTCTGATTTTAAACGTAGTTTTCTAACATGTTTTTAAGTGTGAAAGTCAGCAGATCATCCCACCCCGACGCAGGCAGCTTGAAAAATGTCCTCAGCACTCTGACGTTTTATTTAACGTTTTTATTGCAGATTTATGTTGGAAAGTGAAAATAACCAAAGAACATTTGCATGGGTGACTGATGAACCAAGCTTTGCTGCAACATACACAGTAATTAAAAGCAGCTCCAGCCAGAACACTGAAGTAATTAATACAATATTGAGTTAATAATTAAAGTCCATTATTACCATGTATATAATGGTAAATTGGGCCGTTCCAGCTAATAAGTTAACTTGATGTACTTTAAGCAAAATGTTACGGGATTCTGTTAAGATCAGCAGGAAATTGGTATAAAGTTTTGAAGTGGCTCCACACTTCTGACTTTAGACAGTAATACCTGTAAACATTTGTTTTTTATCACATCAATTTGATGGGAATTTTGGCACGCTCTTCTTGCAAACGCTGCTTTATTGCTTGCAGGTTTTTTGTTTGCAATTTTTAACGGTTACTTCCAGGAAGATTGTCCATTTCATTGAATGTTTTTCCACACCAAGTGGGAGAAATAAATGCTGTTTTTTGGCCATAAATTGACCAAACAATTGCTTTTTGCTCAGGTATCTTTGGTGCTGCTGAGAAATAAAACCTAATCATTGCAAAAATAATTCTTCCCAAGGTGGAGCAGCTTTAGAGGAAACACAGAAGAGCAGTAAAACATCCTCATTGATGAATCATCTTCAGGTTAACAGCGCACTTTAACAATAGAAGTTAATTTATTGTGTTGTTTTCCCTCAAACATGACACGACTTTGCTTTGAATTAAACAAATTGGTTTCCAGACGAACGCGTACAGGTGCATTTTCACTTCCACACTGCAATAATTGTTACCCTGAAGCCTCAAGATGATTGTTCTGTCTTTATTAAAACAAGATATATTGACTTCCAAATCCCAGCTCCCTGAGCAATAACACAGTACATCTTGATACACCTTCAATATGCACAGATAAAATGTAAAAATTCTTTATAAAAAGGTGGGAAACACAGCTTTAATAACTGATAACCACCAAATTACCCATAATGCTTCCATCTGATCCATAAGAGAGAAGATGTTTGGTTTTTCTTTTCTTTTTCACCCCCTTTCTTGGCTTATAAAATTCTTAGTGCTTTATCCATTATGCCATTCTCCTGCAGTCCCTGGGAAACTCGGCGCACCCTTTATAATTACTGCACCAACTGCCGACTGACAAGGCTCATTTGCCTTCGCAGCGAGAGGTTGTCTCTTTCCTAAGGTACCTCTGTTGTGCCGATGCCCTCCCCTTGTCACTACAAATTCCCGTCTTTACCTACGCAGCCGGTGGCGCCTTCAAATATGGATGTGCGACCTGCTTAAGGAGAGGGCTGTCAGGAGGAGCAGGCAAAGAGGAAGCTCAGAGGGATTTGATTTCCAGGCAGATTTCCTGGGTTTGAATTAATGCTGCATATAATATAAACTTACTTTGTAGGAGGCTGATTCCTACAGATAAATCGTATGTGTGAGGAGGCGGGAACTTCTGACTATGTTTATGTACTTCATGCATAAAAAGCTAATCCTAATGAAAATAAAGGTTTTAATGTTCTTTAGTGTTCAGCATGTCTTCATCCATGCTTTCTACAGCTCTTACCAAATATTTACTCTTTAACTTTAAGTATTTTTAATGCATCTATTAAAAAAAAGAACTAGAATCGAGCAACACAAAGTGAATCCTGAGCAGCAATCAGCTGAAAAATTATATATTTATCACATCAGTACAAACAAGAAAAAAAAAACATTTTAAATGGGAAGCCAAACGATTTTGTTTGCTTTTGTCATCTTAACATCACAATTATTTGCTATAAATAATAATTTTGGTAATTAACAATATAAACAGCTTATTTAGTGTAACTAGCTGCACATCTAAAGATTAGCTAAAGGCTCGGCATGCAGTAGATGATGTTGCTTCCTCAAAGGTTGTGACTTAAATGAAGCCTTGATGGACAGCAGGACATCATGTGCTTCATACTGTGACATTAAGGTTTAAGCATGCTAGCAGGTTGCGTTGCTAGCATGTCAGGGAATGTTTTACTCTTAAAATGCCTGTGACCTAATGGATCATGCTAGTATGTGGAAGATATGATTTAAAATCAAACAGATCTGATGTCTAAAGTCCAACATTTTCAGAGTTCTTCCCCTGATTTAACAATCGTCCTCATCTTTCATGGCAGATGGGTTGAACAGACAGGTAGCTGGTATGACAACTGCTTCAAAATAGATAATTTCTTAATGAAGGCCTGTCCGTATCTCGGTCGTCCCCTAGCTTAGCGCTGCTTCCCGTCTGTCAGCGCAGGGCGAGCACATGGTTCATGCATAAACCAGCAGCACGGTGATCCCAGGTTGTCCCCCGCCGCGCCGCCTCCGGTGATCCGGCTACCGGAGCCGCACCATTATGCTGCCGCTTTGAGCTAAAACAAATATGAAACCGCGCCACTTTGTGTCACAAATTTTTACATCCAACACGGCTCACGTGAAACGTGGAGGGAGGGGGACCTTTTCTCGCCCATCTGTGAGCTAAAAAGGTGGAGGTTCCTCCAGGGAGCGGAGAGGGGATGTTAGCCATTACAGATGTGGATGTGACACTGCTGTCTGAGCCGCATGAGCCCCCTGGCCACGTCAAATATTTACGCTCATACCTGTCTATGCAGAGATGTGACTAAAGTACACAGATTTGCAGAAGAAAACGGATTTGTCACCCAAGTGGAGGCCTACTCCGTCCTTTTTCTGGGATAAAACCGCAGTAGGATGTCTGCGCGCACACTTGCACGTGCATTGGTAAAACTAAAAGTGGGTCATCTTTGAACACAGGCTGCTAATCGCTGTGAGGCAAACCAACTGGAATGCATGTAAGAATATATGAATATGTTTTATGAGAATTATTTGTTAGTCCTCTGAAGACCTTCTTTTGACTCCCCCATAACTATCCGACTACCTACATGTAAGCAAACACAGCGAAACCAGGCTGAATTATTTAATATCAGCATGAAGCGACTGGGATAAACACATCGCTACTGTAGGTGAGCAAGATATTAATTTATTATTGGAAAAAATACACTATTTATCAACTTTCACTTTAAACTTACTGGGTCAGGACATTCCTGTAAGGAAGCGGAAAACAAATCTCCCTGGAGACGGCATGCGTAATGTGATTGGGTTGTTTATTCCCCAACATAAAACTACTGTAATTCAATTTAGAAATACTTTATTGATCCCAAAAGGAAATAAAATGTAACTGGTATTATTCAAGATTTTTTCAAAGAGTTGCTGTAGGAACAGAGAGGCTCTCCTGTAGCAGTCTGTATTACAGCGAATCTGAGAAAGCCCCTGACAGAAGACATTCTCTTTTTGTATCAGAATCTCATAAAACATTCACCTATAATCAATTTTTAGACCAATTTCTACCAAAATGGAAGCAATAAGTAAAGAAAAACTAGATCTAGGAAAAATGATAAATACTGGTTTGAAAATATGGATAATAAATATTGTGATTGTTTTTGTGATTAGTTGTCAAATTTAGCAAAATAAAGTACTGGACTTACAATCCAGAGCAAAGAAAAATAAATTTGAGTGAGTTATATTAGAATTTTTGAAGTTATTATGCAACATAAAATTGAACAAAATCTAAAACATTTAGCTTGTATTTAGCATCACTTATTGTTGTGCAACAACAATTAAACAGATACTAAGATTAATTCAGAGGACATATTTTATTAATAAATAAGAATCTTCCAAACGGGACAATAAACTACTTTTCTTTGCTGTTGTAGCCTACTTCATGCTGCCAAACAGGTGCTATACTATAGAAATAGTTTTGATTCTACCAGTATTTGTAATTTATAATTTAGTCCTGATTAAACAAGAGGGGGGTTTGTTTTTTACTTTTAGCACCATTTAAAATCAGCTTTCTGTATTTATGAGACATAAAACCTTATCTGATTACTTTAAAAATGTAAGAAAAACAAATGACTATTTCCTTTTCACTGTATTTAAACTCCTTATTAAGCCTGTCGCAATTAGCAATAAACCAATCAATCACATGATAAATTGGAATGTGTTTGATAATTTCCACTGTGATGATTAATATTTTTGAAGGGCAATTTTGTTTCGGTTGTGTGTGGCTTTTATGTCTGTTCTGTTTATTGTTTTTGGTTGTTTTGTTTTATTTTTGATATTTAAAATGTCTTCCTCTTAAGCAAACTCTACAAACTTATGAATTCTCAATATATTATTTGAAGAAACAACAATATAATCGTTTACTGCAATAATTACTGGGATCATTTATTAAAGATATTCAATAGAAAACTCGAGACACTAAAGTAAGATGATTTGCTAACAATCTGTTTCTGGGATTATCTGGTTTTATTTTTCTAAATTTCACCAAGAAAGGGAGGAAAAATGGAGCAGAAGGAAGGATGGAGAAGGAGGGAAGTCACTTTTGGTGATATTAATTATTTCTGTAAATACGGGAGTCTGTGGACTTTTGCTTGTAAGGTGTCTGCTTCCAGACAGACGCTCCACTGCTGGACACCAGGGAATTGCACCGACACGCACTCCCACATCCACACACCCTCTTCTTTCATCTTGTTAATGGACATTCCTCCACAAACGTCTGCGAGTCTACCTGACTGCAATCCTTTAAACTTTAATTCACTCTACATTTAGCTCCGGTCATAAATACCATATTAGGTAGCAGCAGCATGTTTTATGTGCTCCCGATGGTCGTGCTTTTGTTTTAATGAAGCCATTTGCAGCTTATGAGCAAAAAAAAAGAGGGAAAGAAAGTCGCATATTAGATGGGCTAGATCAGTCAAACCTATTCCCACACTGTGTTTTATACATGGGCTGGAATAAAATGAGGCCGGAGCCGATCCACCAGCAGAGGAACAAACTCTGCATCCTGACATCTTTCTGCAGGTCTTGGTGATTTAAAGAGATGCAAACATTTAGTATGGATGCAGGAAATAAGGTGTTGAACATAACCTGGTTTTCTGCTCGATGTTTTCCTAATTTATGACTTGGGTTTGGAAACAAACATAATGAGTCCTTGAGAAAACGTCTGAAAATCAGGTTGGATTTAAAAATGATGTTTTTACCATTTAGAAAAAGGCAACAGGCAAAAGGAAATGGAGCAGAAAATGAAGGTTTGTTTACATTAGCAAATCAAATTTGGAATATGACAAAACTGGAATGGATCTGGATTATAATTTGATAAAAACTGAACTAATTGAACTGAACTGTTTTGAAAAAGAACTGAATGTTGGAAGCAGGTTAAAAACAGTTTTAACTGGATGCATAATTGGTTGAGTTGAATCTTAGAAGAAAACCTGTTGGATGCTGCAAAAGACTAAATGTTGAGGTAAAAGTTCATCATCCAGAAAGAGAACAACCCTAAACATAAAGACAGAAATTATATGGATGGTTAAAATCAAGGTATAATCATGTTTTCCAATGGTCCAGTCAAAGTCTGAGCCAAAATCTAGACTGTGACTGGGCAATCTTTCAAAAGATTTATGTGAAAAGCTGGTAGAACTTTTTGATTTTTACAACAAAAGTCAAAAAGTAATTTAAAAAACTGGCATAATGTTTTATTTTCTCTTGTTCTATCACATGAAATTGTTTACAAAGTGTTATTGCAACGTCACGAAATGTGGAAAAGGTTCCAGAGATACAAATATTCCTACAAGTTAACGTAACAGAAAAGCATGTTGTAAAAATTTTTAATATTTGAGGTTCAATGGATTTGAGCCCACTTTTCTTTACAAAATTAGAAAAATACCTGATGACACAAAAAAGACTGGATTAATGTCTAATTTTATAAAATACTGACATAATATTGAAGGGGAAAAAAATAAATAAATGACCAAACATAGGAAAATACAAAAATAACCTCAACAACTATGTTAAATATCTTGAGTAAAAAGAAAAAATGACTATTTAAAATGTCTTTTTTCACATTTTGTAAACTCACCTGAATAAAGATGAGGCAGATTTTATATACTGTAGTTCTAACAACATAATAATAACTGTGTTTATATCTCAAGACACGTTTCATGTCTCCTCCTCTGTTTGCGCACAGCGTCAGCTAGTCAAAGTAAGTTTTGTGGCAGATTAAAAACAAGAAACTTTTCTTTGTCTTTTGCGCGACTCTCTCAATCCTCCCGGTTTCACATCTCCACATCTTAAGGAAGCTGTTCTGGTGGATTCTTAACATGGAAATAAAGTATGCAAATTTATGGGGAAGTTAAGTGTCCCCTCAAATTAAACGTGGAGAAGCAATCCAAAATCTTTTCCTTTTGTCCGATATATCAGTTGGAGCTTCGAATGCCAGGATGTGGCATCCTTTTGTTTCCCCTAATATCCCTGGAAAATCTGGTTAAAATTGGAAGATGCGGCTACGTTTTCAGTGCAAAGATCCAACAGTGTTTTCACAGCTGTCTTGCCTGCGAGACATGGCTGAAGGGTGGGTGGGGGGGGGATCGAGCTGCTGCGATCAACTCAAGTGTAAAGATGACAAATGAGAAGCAAAAAGGATAAACCAATACTTGGAGTGTTTGACACAAGCTGCAGCAGCAGAGAAAATGGTTCGAAAAGTAAGAGCGGTGTGTAGTATCTTCAAAACGTCAGGAACTGTCAGTGCAGGGCTTCATTTAATATACAGAGCCCTCCACAATCTCTAGGAAATACATTTAACTAAAGCATATTTTTATTTCTTATTTACTTCTTTTAATTCATTAGAGAATGATTTCCTGTTTCCCACTCAAGTAAAGCAGAATTATCTAGAAAATACTTGCAGACTGAAGCAAATAGAAGAAAACATGGTTCCTGACCCACTGCTTAGTTTTTCATTTCTATATTTATCGTCTTTCTAGTAAAAAATCATTGTTAATGTCAGGAAGTGGTTGTGGGTGGTGGTGAGGTTAGACGCAGAGACCCAGGTTTCGGTGATGATGATGATGAATTTAATAATAAAGCTCAGAACAGTCCAAGAACAGGCAGCACGGCGGAGAAACTAGCACACAGCTAAACACCGGTAGCAACTGATAGCAGGACTGGAAATAGGCGCAAACTCTATCCAGGACTTCACAGTTCAACTGGAGCGCATAGACGTCAACACGACAACTTAGACAAACCTAGACAAGGACCCGACGAGGAACACAGACAACAGGTGGGTTTAAATACAGACGGGGTAATCAAGGGAATGAGACACACCTGGGAAACAATCAACGGGGAAGACGCAGAGACAGACTCGGGGAACAGGACTACACAGAAACTCCAAAACACACAGAAACACGGAACATGACAGTTAAAAGGTGGCAGCTCTGCTGTTTTAAATAATCATCCCCAGTTCAGCGTGAAAACATTTATTCTATAGTTATTCTAAATTCAGCTGTGGTTCACTTCTATGCAGATGATTCATTTATTTATACAACGGCTTTAGAGGTGAAGATGAGTATTTTTCAAAAATCTGTTTTAGATTATTTCTTTTTAAATCTAAGTTTGTTTAGATAAACAAAAGCTTTAGCTTTGAAATGATACTCCAGAAATCTTACAATTTATTACTGAAAGAACTTTGCTTTTAGGTTTAGAACATTTTCCTCAATGGCACATTCAACGTTTATAGGAAATGACATAAAACTTACAAAAAGAAAATAGTTATTGATTAAAAACTTGTGCTAATCTGATAAAGTCCTAAAAATGGAGCTAATTTTTCACTTAGCACTATTGCTAACACTTAGCACACATAGCTTTCATATTTCTTTAAGTTAGTGGTTTAGCATTAGCTGCTGCTAAACAGCATGTTGGTGTACTGCTTTAGCTTAAGCATTAGCTTAGCTTTAGCTAATGTTTATTGTTACTGTAACTAACTTTTTAGTTAGATGGAAATTACATTATAAAACGGTGTATTTTTTACACTATTACTGTTTTGGAAATATGTTACAAATATATTACATATAAACACAGCATAAAAAGCTAAAGCTAAAGCTACCATTTTTAATTTCAAAACATTGCTTCATTCTTCAGAGTTAAGAGTCGTAGTGAAGGGTTTGAAAAGCAACATGTGGCTCTCAATCCAGCTGAGGATCACTTCTATGCAGATGATACATTTATTTATAAACTGTCATTGATCTCTGTTTAACTAACATTTTTTAAAGTAACATTTTTTAGTCATGCTTGACTTAAACTGTAGTTTACTTCCACACAGATGATACATTTATTTATTCAGCATCATTTGGCATCATTTCTACAAGTAGCAATAACAGAAAATCAACCTAAACTCTAGAAGATGTTACTTGTGAGGTTTTAGAGTGGGATTAAGAAATGGAAATAAAGGATGAATTCATCTTCAGGCTTTTTTGCACATCTTTCTCTGCTGTACAGCTGCAGCAGGGCCTTTTGCTCAACTTTTCTTTGTTTACAAGACAGGTTCAGGATACAGAACGTGACCAAATGATCCTCAGTCAAGTTCAAATGACTCACGATCCGTAACGCCAACAAATCCGAATGATTACCATCGACTCCTTTCACATTTCAGCCGTTATTGTTGGGCTGAGTACCGTGGGACTGGATGGCAGCTGCTCCCAGGTAATGTCGCTCTCATGCCGCTCCTATTAAGCCCCTGGTCAAGAGCCAAACACAGCAGCTGTGTGTCCAACACCAACCTATAAAGCCTCCTAAGTTGGTGTTCATAAACAACAATATCCAAGCAAATCGAGTGGCCAATGTCAGACGTGGCCAGACAAGCCAGCCGAAGGTCGTGGCTGCCACCCAGCTGCTGGATTAATGTCAGGTTTGAGAAAAGAGTTTGACAGATCTCTTTAGTTTTGAATTTGAGGTTATTGTCTTACATTTCTTTACTTTCCATTGTACCCGAGGTCAACGCTTCGTGTGCCACCAAAGCTACTTTTATATGACTTGAATAATCTGGTGACATTGGCCTAACGTGATCTGACATTTGAAACAGCCATTGCAGGTTTTTGTTAATAAATGATTCATGCAGCAGGCCCAGGAGACCTGGAGTTAATGCCATCTCGGTGGCAGCGGGATAAAACTTTGACTCAGATCCAGCTCTGCCCTCAAGGGAAAGGACAAATGGACATGGCCGCTGTCGATCTGTTGCCCCAGTCTCCATTATGGACCCCTGAAAAATGTGGGGGGGGACCAGACATGAGAGACGGTAATGATCCAGAGTCAGAATGCAAAGTGCTGCGTAGCTGCTTTTATGTGTGTTTTCCCCCATTGCAGAGAGGAGGAAGTTGTGATTCGTTTTACTGCCACACAGTTTTAGGTGCACTAACAGCATCCTGAGGTCCCTCAGAGATCCCTAATGTGAATTTAATGACCTGACGCTGTGCAAATGACAAGCATGCAAGGTGAAGGTGACAACCTTTCTCTTCCATCTATATGATTTTTCTTCCCCCACTGACTCCCTCATCCGTTCTCAGGTCTTGTTATCTGAAAGCCAGGGTGATGTTTAATCTATTACATCACTGCGCATTGCTGGCCGTCGCTGCTGTGAATTTAAACAACAGTGGAAGCTCCCTTCCCTTCTGATCTGCATGTTTTGTTCATTATGCTAAAAAAAACCCTCCTTTTGTTCAAAATGAAGGCAACAGTTTAGCTGTACTGTATGTCACCAGCCAGAAAAAGACAAGACACTGTAGATCAGAGTTTTAATTATGTAAACAGAGGCCGAGCAGCACAGCGGGCTCAAGATACAAATTATTGTGACTGAAACCTCAATAAGCAAGGCCAAGGAAGCACAGTTTAAAAAAAATAACAAACACAAAACCAAATAAATCTTTATTTGTTGAGGGGAAGTTCCAGAAAATAACCTTTAAATGCATGAAAGTGTAAAATAAGCTCTTCAGAGTTAAGGTGAGTGAAAGTAATCTATAAGATGTGCAAAGGTAATCCGGTACGTTTTAAAAGTAATTAAAAGAATAATTAAAAGAAAAGTAATCTGTAGGATTTGAAAAGGTTGTAAGCCCTGGAAGGCAACTTACAAAAGTAACCTGTAAAACCTACAAAAGAAACATGTCACTTCATTTAAATTACACTACAAGCTACTTTAATGTAACCTATAAGCTCCTGAAAGTGTCTTGGGAAATCAAGAATCTGTATAATCTGGAAAAGTTACTGTAACCCCCAGACGATAAATTGTTTTGATTTATTTTACACTTTAAGTGTAAAATATGTGAAAGTGATTTGAAAATTTCAGACTAAATTTCTAATTTCAAATCTGTAAAATTAGCAACCAAAAATGAAAATGTAAGTTTTATGAATTTGTGTGAAAGTAAAAGTAAAATGTGGAAAATAATTTATAAGTTCATTGAAAGTAACTTGCATGTCTGGGGTAACTCTGACTTTATAGAGTATTTATTTTATTTTTTTCCCCAAAATGTTACATTTCTTCATTATTTAAACACATAAATGAAACTGCAGCTTTATCAGATTATTTTTTACGGCGTTCCCACTGAGCTGACTGAGAACATCCAGGGTCATCATGATCACATAATGCGCTCCAGAGGCCTCCAGCTTCACAGATATATTTATTACAACAAAAACTCCTTTCTTTCTTTCTTTCTGTGAGAGGAAACCCTTCACAACACTTAACCATGGCTGGTTCAAATCTGATTAATGCTTAAACCAATTACAGCTTCCCATAATTAGAGGACATTACCAGGTTAAGAGCTTTAATTTATCTTCCTCAAGGTTTTCAGTCTTGAATCTGCAGACATTTGTCGGAAGATTTATTGAATACTTTGGTATATTGAAGCTCAAGAGCCATCTATGACACTCCCCCACCAAAGATGCAAACATGCTTGCGCGACTGTTGGGCCGACGCTGTGATCTGAGTTTCTAATTAAGGTACGGGGAGCAGCGTGTCAAGCGCAGACGCATCACTCAGCTCCTCAGCCTTAATGCGGCCCCGTAATGCCCTGTGTGGTCTCAATTACACTTTTCATGATGTGCAATAACAGCATTACCGCAAAGCAAGACATGCATTCATATACTCGTAATTAAATAAAAGCCGAGTGGAGATCGGACCCGAGTGATCTTGAGCAATATTCATTTAGACGGATGTTGGACAACTCTGACCTCCTGGTTGATTTTTTTTTTTTAAAAGATGAAGCTCAAACGGTCCCCGTTACTGTAAACACATATTTCAAGCCGATCTTTAGATTTATGGTGCACTTTAATGAGCAAGTAGCAGCATTTCAGAAGTTCATCATAAAGCATTTCACTTTTGCTGGGTTGACCGCAACTCCAACATTGGTATTTAGAGACGGACATCCTACATGAACCACATAATCAAATCAACAGAGCAGCAAAGGAAGAAGAAAGAAAAAGAGTTCATGTATCTTGATGCCGTTTGTTGGGGTACAATGGAGCGACTCAACTTAGCTTCCTCTGTAGGGTGGATAAGATTGAATGAGAGTCATCTGTATCAAGATTTCCATTACACACTGTTGCTTGAACACTCATTTTCATTAGTCCAGTTGTGCATTGACAGTCGGGTCGGAGCCTTGGTGTCAGGTTAAAACTTTATCGGACCGTGAAAAGTCAGATTCATCCTGCCAGAAGTAGCTATCAGAAGACCGTGGTCTTAAAGAGATGATCATCAACAAACCTGAGGTATTTAAATGATGCTTGTTTGGTATTAAGAGGCTTAAAGGGTCCCAATAAAACAGCCCTACCAATATTATACCACCACCACTAGCTTTATTAAGAGCTGATTCAAGACACGATGGATCCACAGTTTCAACCAATGTACACCAAGATTCTACCATCTGAAAGTTTTTACTGAAATTGCCAGGCAAAGTTTTTCCAATGATATTGTCCAGTCAGCCTGTATGAATCTTAGTTTCCTGTTTGTAGCCGAGACTAGTTAAATTGATATGCTGGTGTCCATCAGGTTAGCAGCAGTCTTCTCATTATCTTTTGACAACGCATTGTTGTCCACACTGACATCCTGCACTGATAACCTGATAAAACAAAACTCGGCTGATCAGAACGACACCAGCAGAACCTAAATGTGCCCTTCATCCTTTCCATCAATCAAACAGAGAGCCATTTAGTCGAGCTTTGGCCCCTGTGTTTCACTTGTAAATCATTTGCTGACCCCCTCCCAGCATCCAGCATGCAGAGGTCAGGTCTGTCATTGGGGGTTTCTATCCACCCCCCTCCCAACTACCAGACCCATCTACCTGCATGCTATCAGCGGCCCTGTGGTCTGGATGGAGGGGGAGGTGTTGGTCGTGTTGTCATTTGCCCCAGCGTGTTGCAGCGATACTAATGAACTCATGCAGGAGTCCTGGCTATTTCGGTCTTAAATCTGCCATTAACATTTCATTAATGCGCTGCCCTACTGCTCGCCTGCACCGCTGCCCGGCGGCTGGCGCCTGCTGGTGATTGCCACAGGCTGCAAAGCATCTCAATGACTGCAGGTAGACCGGACTGGATTTATGTGTCACAGGACGGATCTTCGACTGAGCTGAGCCACAATGTATAAGGATGCTGGTCAAGAAGGAAAAACCAGGTCCAACTATGGGATATTACTACCTATTTTTCACATCCATAATCGTTACTTTTCCAGACTTAAATTTGAAGAGTTTGCAATGTCTTTTTGGTCACAAGGAAGAGCTTTAAAACTGAAACCTGATGAATGGATGGAACCACATATTTTGAAGAAATTCAGATATTTTTCCTGTAGACAAAGAGACAAACCGATATTATCCTGCACTAAACTGTCTCTTCCCGTGTTTATCCAGACCTGAAAAATACTTTTCCAGACTGCAGTGGAGCTCCGGATACATTTCATTCATTACCAGTCCAATCAATACTTCAGGAGAGTAAAAAAATCCCTAATATAGTCACTGAATTACACATCATTAATTGTGGCTTTAACCTTTGACCTCCACATTATCACTTTCTTCTCCAGGTATTACAGCTTGTACTATTAATGTACAATCTTCATACATACACAGGAGTATTTGTGTATGCAAATCAGTCTGACTGTTCAGCTCAAGGCGGTATCAGTTGCTGAGGTATTCGCCTGATAATGAACACGGCTCGCCTGCGCTGCATCCAACAAGTTTAACACAATATTCTAATTAGACGTCTATGTTTATTTAATGCGTCCTGAGCAAATTAGTTGTATAAAATTATGACTAATTAAGAGCTGAATTAATAAACTGCAGCACTGTGGCAGCCTCTCTGAGCTGCTCCTGCAAATACGTGCACATAGGTAATCATCATATCCGTGTCACTCATTAGGCTTTTTGATCATTATGACATGACAGATGAAACATGTGCTCTGATATGTATGCACAGCCTGCTGCTTATCTTGAGATATATTTGAAAACACAACATGACTAAAAATTCAGAACATCTGCTCTTTTAATATTTGTTGTTTTCTGCAGTCTAACAGAATTTTTTTTCCATACTTTGGCAATTTAAGAATGTTTTGCATCCACTGTGTTAAATATAAGTTTTAGTTTTGGCCTTTCCAAGACCAAGGTCAGACCTCCCAAGACCAGAACTGGACCTTCCAAAACCAAGACCAAAACCTTTCAAGACCTAGATCGAACCTTTGAAGTCTATTGGGTCCTTTCAAGTCTACTGGGTCTAACACCCTATTGGGTAATGGGTATTGGGTAATACCTTATTGAGTATTGGGTCCAAAACCTTGGGTATTTGACCCAACCTTCCAAAACCAAGACCAAGACCAAACCTTTCAAAACCAAGATCAAACCTTGGATTTGATCCAAGATCTGGCCTTGGTCTTGGCTTTAGTCCAAGACCAAGGCCAGATCTTCTAAGACCAAAGCCGGACCTTCCAAAACAAAAACCAAGACCGGACCTTAAACTGGACTAAGACCGAGGACAAATATTTACAGCCTGACTAATATTGCAATACAATGTTTTTTGGGACATCAGAGGTGGTACACAAATACATCCAAACCATTTCAGATTTTTATTGAAACTGTTTGGATAAACTTCATTATGCACTACTTCCATGACATAAAGTCCCAATAATATACACTGACGTCTGTGATTGCAATGCTATGCTAGCACTGCAGGTAGAGCCACAAACAGGTTGACAAACTGGATCAAGAACTTAGTTTTCTGAGAAACCAGAGCAAAAACAAAGGGTTGAGTCTGGATTCAGCTGCAATCCCCAGAGGTTCTGAGGATAACAAGCATGCAGAACCCAAAACGATGCTCTGGGAACCATATGTCAAAGACTCACGTCTGCAACCAGCATGTAACATTTGGGCCTCAATGACAAAAAGACAGAGAGTTGGCACAATCCTAAAACACATTTGATATTTCTGGATCAGTGACGCTGTAGGTAGGCAATAAATCTGTCAGTACTTAGCAGTCAGAGCGGGGAAAGGAAAAAAAACACAAAGTGCTACGCCAGTGATGAATATCCAGCTTTATCAAATATGTGTGTGATATATGAGATTGGCTCATAATCGACGTTTAGTTCTGCCATATGGCTGGACCTGCTTGCCAAGGTACAAGGACTCAGAATATGGAGGTAAGCTCTCGGGAGGAGGGAGCCGCAGCCCACTTCCAAACAAATGTTTGATTGTAATGACCTGATGAAGGACGTTCTTTATTCACTATTAAAGAGGTTCAGTTGAAAAAAGCATGCAAGCATCAGATAAATCTGGCTGCTGGGCGAGTTACACACAACTCAGATGTTGGGAAAGACTTGCCATATAAAAAGTAGCTAAAATAAAAGAACATCCTGACACTCAGACAGTAAAAGCAGCATCAACTCTTCTTTTAACATTATGGCCAAGCAGCTTTGCTTTGGTCTCATCTGTCTAAAGGACGTCGCTTGTGCAGCCATTTTCTTTTTTAATTGGCAGGTGTGTGTACTACCAGAAACCTGTCTAAAGTGTTTAGATATTGTTTGGAAATGAATAAGCAACCCTTCACAGGTTGATGGGCAGCTACAATTGCTTCTCTTCAGACATTGCTGATTTATCTCGACGTTGTACATCTGCACAATCCGTAGCAGCAAACCTTTGAGTATTTAATTTGGTGTATTTAATTGCGAGAACCCGGCTTTTACCTCCCTATTTAAAATTTATGAAACCTCCAAAGGGTGTACTTACTTTTCTAGGCAACATTACTACCTTAGATTAGTTTATGGTGTATCTTTTGTTCACTTGAGGTAAGCCTTAAATAATTTCAGGAACACTGCTGACATTTTAAATCTTTGAAAATATAAAATACAACTGGGCTGTAAAAGATCGTCCCTTGTATCAAACTGTCCAACTGAACTGCAGTAATTTCATCAGGCCCATTTAAAAATAACAGCCTATCATCATGAAGCGCAGCACACGTCCATCAGAAGCTGGTTTTGGATAGTTACCCAGACAGCCTCGAATGTGACAGGCCTGCCAAAACAAATGATGAAATAAATAGGTAAACACTGAGCGGCATTTGGAGGAGTCTGTTGGAGTGGAAGGTAAGCAAAACAACTGCTGCGCCGCTGCCAACCTCCAGCCCCCGAAGGCGAGTCGGATGGCGAGGGGAAATCTCTAGCCGTCTGCTTCAGAGGAACATCGCTCGGGGTGACCTGGGAGTCGGGCGGTGAGGGGTTGCTCATCACATGGGTGCTGATGCCCCTAGCTGTGAATTCCCCGTGTGATTCCCAGCTGGCCGGACCTCTTTAGCCACATTCCCTTGCCTGCATCAAAACACATCTCAGGAATTTCGCCTGATGTACAAAAGAAGCTGGGGATTTTCTTGTCTTATGATGTTCTCAGGACACACACAAAAAAAAATCAATTTGCAGGCCTGTGTTTTAAATAATCACCACTGTCCTGCTAGGACCAATAAACAATCGATCAAACGGATGAAATCCAAACGCCAGAATTGTTTGTGAGGGGTTGGATGGATCTCACATGGACAGGAAGTGTAGGCTCTGTAATTCCAGGTGGCCAGGGAGGGTTTTTTGGCAGGCTAACCTGCGCGAGACGTTCCAAGGAGCGCCAAGAACAGAGGGGGGACCTGAAGTAGGTGGAATGTTAATCACGGAGAACGGAGAACATGTGTGACAAAGAGAAACGATGGAAAACACATGTCCCATTTCACACTTATTTACCTTTGACTGCCAAAGCCCTGCCAGATTAAAGCGAGACAAGGCGTTGGGGGGGAGGCAGCCGCAAAGGTGGAACTCTTTAAAGTGCAACTCTTTGATGAAGACGCCAGCACTTTGATAGCATTTCAAACATCTCAGAGAGGAAAGAGGAAACCTTGGCGGGCCTCGGCGGGGCTCTGACAAAGAGCCGTGTGTGGAGACACGGGGAGGGGACGCTGATAAACTGTTGCTCAGGACAGAAGGCCATTGTGCTCCACACGTTTTACAAATTACAACTAAAGCAGGAGGAGGACGAGGATCCTGCTGTCTGCCGCAGATTTCTAGTGTTTTACCTCATCTTAGCTCAGGCCAGTGTAAACAAAGATGATCTGAAAATTCATTTGAATTACGACTTAAAATGTAGTGACATCCCTCTGCTATTTTAATCAGTGTGTAATGAGCAACTGTGTTATTATGCAGCTCCATCACTTCATATAAGTTGTTTGAAGCACGTCTTCTGTTGTATTTTTAATGGCTGCTGCGAGGCAAAATTTTCCCTGAAGGGACAATAAAATCAAGTAAAGCAAAGTGCATTATAAATTGTCTTATATAAAGGTACTCCGGCTCTCTACTGTAAAAACACACAACGTCCTAACCGCTCGCCGACTTAGAAGAGCTCAAGATGTCTGTAATCAAGTCTTTAAAAAGTCTTTTGTTGGTTTGGAGTTTGGTCTTCAAAGTCCCTCTACGAATGAAACCATCACTTAAAAACTTCACTTTGTCGTTCTCTGGTATTAAAATTAGTTTGAGAATCTTTACATATGACACTGTATGTAAAGGCTAGCCAGGTTCAAGGGTCAAGAGTGTGATGCAATGACAACAGAGTGTGTGCGCAAACAGATGGAGGGTGGATTTAAAGCATAAAGACACTGGTGTGCATCAATCATTGCTATTACATCATATCAAAGTCAAGTGGATCTGGACTTCAGGCAAAGTGGTTTCTAGACACCATCTTGGCTTCTTATCAAATCAAATTTTATCTGTACAGCACATTTCAGCAACAAGGCATTTCAAAGTGCTTTACATAATAAATAGACAAAAATACAAAGTCATTTGCCTTCTTTACGGATCAGAATGTTGATAATGTTTTACTGATTATGTTTCAACTCTAAACAGCTGGGTTTAGAGTTGATACCCATGGATGAGTTTCTCTAGATGTTTTTGGGACATTTCTAATCCTGGAAATGTTCTTCAGGCGACAGAAGGTCGGCTTTGTAACCGTCTTTATGTGGCTCTGAAGGAGCCAGAAGGTCAGAGTCTTTTACTACACCCAGATTCTAATCTGTTTAAACTTTGTCCAAGCCATCTAGACATAAATCCTTTTGTCAACTTATGACGCGTCCTTAAGCCACATTTTTAAATGCTAGCTAAGTGAGAACCTTTCAACTAGAGGCAACCTACAGAGTGGCATTTTGTAAAAGAGGCCAATCCTTCAGTCCAGCTCTCTTCTACTTTCCATCTTTGTACTTTCTGTAGACTTCCAGTTTCCTGGCTACTGTATCGGTCTTCAAAAGATCCTGCCGATGTTGATTAAGCTCTAAACCGGCAGCAACATCGTTCTGATTAGAGGGCAATCCTGATTCTCTTGGACAGCCTGAATCTCACACCTTAAAGCTCTTGATGATGCAGCCAAAACTTGTGGCTCCACATGCAATCAGAGGAATTTCTCCTTTCTGCAGCGGAGAGAAGAATGACGCTGGTGTTTGATTTCCACGGGCGCTTTATTCTGACATAAACCAGAGAACACGAGCGACAAAGAGACTTAAAAAGTGAGTGTGATTGGAGTTGAGAAGTTTGCAGCTGTAATGGCCGTTTGAGATAAGTGTAACTTATTCCATTTGTCGGTGGCGTCACATGTTCCCGCTGCTTTGAAGTGGCAAATTAATGACAAGCGAGAACAGTAGCCATTCTGCGAGGAGAATGACCCCTTTCCTAATGGCTCCGTGGCACAGGAAGAGAGTCATCTGTCGGCCCCATCTAATTATGTGAATCGAGCAGTTTGAAAAGTGTCTTAAGGCTGTTTAGGAATAAAAGGGACATTTAAATGCAGAGCACTTGGAAAATTACAGATCCTTCAAAAATACTTTCCACGGACACTTTGCTTGTGTGCAAAGAAGTCCTATTTTTTTCTCCGTCTCGTTAATTCTGTTCTCAGAGAGAGCAGTCAGCATTCGGGGGCAGGCGTTCAGAGATAAACCTCCCCCCCAAACTCAGACAGCTTCCACTTTTCCTATTGAAGGAATCTGCTAAAGTTTCCAGCCTCACTTCAATGAAGAACGACATTCATGCTCAAAACAATGAGTCCGTTGTCCTGAATGTATGCACTATGAGAGTCCAATAGCTCATCACTAACTTGATGAAAGACCAAAGTACTTTCCAAAAATCATGTATGAGGAAGTTTTCACACCTATATTTTGTTTACTTTGGTCCAAATCACTTGAATCAAATCATTTGGTTTTCTTTTAACACTTGTCCCTGGAAACCAAACTAAAACATTCAGTTGCTTCTTTGTCGTTATGCTAAGTTCTGAGTTTGTCGAAAACGTAGAGAAATTATGAAAAAGAAGAATATTGAATGATTTTGAGAAGACATTGTAGAGCTCAGAGTAGTAAAGAAATTAGCTGGAATTGCCCTTTAGCAGTTTATCCAATCAGAAGCTACGTTCATATAAGCCCCGCCCCTTGAAATAATTGTAAATACACATCTAGTTAATAATCTGTATAAACCATAAATGTAATTATTTAATGACATATTTAATAAACTGTCTATTAAATAAAGAATTTAAACATTAAATATTTACTTATTTTATGGTACATTTCATTAATGATTTCATGATGTGTTTATTGATTTAACTCCATACCACAAGAGCTATTAAATAATTAACCAAAATATTTTTTTATGATTTTAACATGTATTGAATTTAATTTACTTTTTTATTTAATGAATTATGTGAATAATAATGTATACATTTACCCAATTAGTTAAAATGTAATTCAAATTCTTACGGTTTGCAGCTCAGATGATGGACAAATCAGAAATTTTAAAACTTAACCTGCTTTAAATTTCTTCATAACTTTCTTCCTGACCTGTTCCTTGATCTAAACCTGACATTAAACTACACACCAGGTGAAAACAGTGTCAAAGTTTAGCTTTATTCCTTAAAAATCCAACTAAAAACATGGTGAAGTTTGTGGTTTACATTAAACTGAAGCTTTATCAGGACATTTTAATGGATTTCCAGCAGCAAAGCTCTGTGTTTTCTGATGGTTTTTGTGGATTTCTCTTAAGAAAATCCTCCAGACATTTCTTCTGAACACTTTAAAGCAAAAGTTAAAGCCTTTTTCTTATTGAAATATTAATATATTCCACCCTGTGCACAATAAAAATGAAGATTTTAACATGTTTTATTAAGTTCCCTCTAAGAGAATAACCTGAACATCTTGTGCTGTTTTTCCTCTGCTTGGTTCTCCTAATTATTATTTGATTGCTCATTAGCAGCTGCTCCCAAAACCTTTTGTTTTTTCTTTAATTTCTTCTATGTGAGCTCTTTAATTGTGCCATTTCCTCCGAGGATGGACTTGGAGCTGAACAAGATGTTTTAATACCTGACACATTGTGCGGGGAGGTAAGAAAACAGGGAAATGATTCTTTCATTAAACTCAGCCCCGACCTGCTCATTCTCAGAGCCGCTGTCCCGGCGGACGCACACCCTGCTTCCCTTCTCTTACAGGGTATGATGTGTGGATGAAGGCTCTCTCCAGCGCCGTAATGACTGTACAGCAAGATTTTCAAGGGCCCGCTCATGACAATCCCATTTTCTGTGTAATTTCATGGTTGTCTTCTTGAATGAAGATATTGGCTGCTCTGAAGCACGAGGTCAGAGTCTCCCTGCTCCGTTTTCTGGATTGTTCCGGAGTATGTTTCCCTTCACTTGATGAAAAGTAATTCATCATTTACACCCCTGAATTCTGCCACTTTCTTCTCTTTTTTTCCTCCCCCCCTCCTCTCCTCTCTCCCCGTTTTTTTCTTGTAACAACTTTCTTTGCCTCTCTGATTCCCTGGTGCCACCTTTGGCGTTGCTGAGAGATGAATCGGTTCAATACGGCGCCAGGTCAGCCATCTCAGAGAACAGGTTAGCCCTCCCAGGCCTCCCCGCTGCCCTCCACTCCTGATAGACTTTGTCACCTCTCTACCTCTGGAAGTCAGATCCTGTCAGCTCAGGCATCCTTCAGGATCCCCGAAGTAGCTTTGGCACCCAGTGGGGCGTGTGAGCTTAAAATTGATTTTCCTTTCCCCCCTAATTCTGTGTTTTTTCTTTTTCCTCTTCCTCCAGATCAGCCAGGTTCCCTTAAGGGAGGTGGCTGACAGCCAGCTGAAGGCCGCAGCCAATCAGGAAGCAGCAGAGGTGTAAAAGACACCCGGAGAAACTTCCTGGAGGCAGAGAGGGGCAAAGGTTCCTGACATGTTGAGGAAGAGGCAGAGGATGCTGTTGCTAAGAGACCGGTGGGGTTTTCCCTTCAATTCATGGCCGCCTGGTTTTACTACCAGATATTAGCTGACTCCAGGGCTCCTTAAACTCTCTTTAAGTTGTTTTCATTTCATCAAAAGTTCAAAAGGAAGTACGGTCTTCCTTTAAAGATGATGTCACTCTACAGCTGTGTTTCCATTAATCATAAAATTGCACGAATTGGAATTAAAAAGGAGGGAAGGAGGGGTTTAGAATTAAAATTGTTGCCTAGTTTGTTGATAATTTTCGATTAAAATGCAATTCATTCATTACAGACCCTGCATTTAACTTGATTAGAAATCTTAATCGAGTTCCACAAAAAGAAAAAGAAAAAGTTTTTTATTGACTTCCATCATGTTTCTAATTTTAAAAGTTAAAATGAAATAAATTTATTGAAACACTGCGATTTTTGTTGCGGTAGGAAGACTTAGATTTTCAGCTGTATCAACAGGATGCAATGGAAATCTGAAGAAATTCAACGGTTTCTGAAAGGAGAGACGTTGCGTTTATCAGTCAATATTGAGTATTTACGGTAATTTAGCATGTTTTACTTTGGTCTGATCTGATGAAAAACTCTAATGGGCAAAAATATTTACTCACAGGACATTTAAAGAACTGCACACAATTAAAATAGGCAAAAATATCCAGGCGGAGATTAAAGACTTAGGGCCTTAAAGGTTTAAAAACCACAAATATGCTCACATTTTTTCAACAATTTCCCAGCAAAAAGAGTTTTGAATTGAAAATCTTGCTTATTTTGTTGAGAATTTTTTTATTAAAATGCGATTAACTCATTACAGATCCTGCATTTAACTTGATAAAAAAATTAATGGAGTTCCACAATTAGAACAAAAAAACAAAAGAGAATAAAAGAAAGCACACATCTTTTGTTGATTTCCAACAAGTCTCTAATTTAAATGCAACAAACTTGGACACAGAGTTTCCATGATCACCACAAACTACCTCCCCTTTTTTAAAAATGATTCTTCTAGCTCTATTTTCTTCTGATCTGGCAAAAGGATTGGGCTGAAAATGAGTGAAAATGCAAACAAGAAAGCAAAGAAAACAATTTTTGCGCAGCAGTGGACATGCGTGTGCCAAGTCCAGGTTTATTAGTAGTTATGGAGCGGCCGCTGTGGCTCAGACAAGCGCTTACGTGAGTTCCCTTTCTCTCGTCCAGAGTCCAATCAGGACAAAAAATGAAACCCTTGAGACTTAAGAGAGACGGAACCTGATCATCCGGTCTCATCAAGGCTCCGGCTCTCCGGTAACCCTTCCACGCTGAATAAAACCTCTCTCCGCGGCTCCTCAGAAACTAATTCCCGGGTACTTAAGGAAGCACAATGAGCTCAGATTGGTATCATCAGTAAATTACACCTACGGCTCCGGCACCGCTGTCTGAACTCGACTCATTCATGAGGTGGAAGCTTCTTCACGGTGGCAGGGGATTATGTTAAGGTCCATATGTTGAGGGCATGATGACACACCTCCAATCAGAGAAAAATCGCCTCTGGATGAGGACTGGATTTTCAAATGATTTTACCTGAAGGTGATGACTCAAACGGTGACAAAAATGGCTCCTGTTTCTCTGCTAAAGATGCAGATGATCATTTTAGTTATTGATTAATCATTTATTCTGATGATTAATCGATTAGTTCAAAGTTTAAAAATTGGAAAATCGCTCCTATTTCTCTTCTAAAGATGTAGATGATCATTTTAGTTATTGATTAATTGTTTACTCTGATGATTAATCGATTAGTTGGATTTTTAAAAATGTAAAAATTATTTTTGATATTTCATAAATAGATTAAAAAATGCATATCAAACTATTTCATTCGTTTTTTTTATACAGGAAACTAAACACTTTATTTCCAAAAACGTAACAAGATAGATTTCTTGAACATATTCTTGATTATTTGTAGCAAAGGATGCATCTGCTGGAAAAATAAAGACTCTTTCTGCTTGACTTAACATTAATACAGAGTGGGGCTGACCTGTTGGTTATTTTTTCTACTAAACTGATTAATAATTGGATAAGAAAAGGCACCTAAAAGACGATTTCTTGTACAGAATATGAACTGGGAGAAACCAAAAATGCAACTTGAGGAGTTTTGGGTACAACATATTTACAGACAAAGATTATTTTTTCATCTTAAATGTAAAATGTAGATTTTTTTATACAGTTTTGGATTAATTACTGCTCTGAGTGTGCTGTTCTTTCAGCAGTTAATTACAAAATTTGTTGACGATTAAACCGATTAATCGTTACAGTCCGGTTTCAGTTCCTGGTGAGGTGAGTGTTTAAAAACGTGACACCTAGCGCTGATCCCAGACACAGGGCGCCCTGTGTGTTCGCCTCAAGTGCTTCATATTTCAGTGAAATCTGGCTCATGCCTCCAGCAGATAAACTCAGATGCACAGCCCACATCCTGCACATCCTCGCCTCGGAGCCACTCGGGCACCCAGGTGGCGCAGAGGCAGGAAGCAGGGCATCGGGAGGCCGAGAAAAGCTGCAGATCTGCACGTTTTCCATGGCTGAACGAACTATTACACAGACAGAAAAAAAAAAAACACAGTGCACAGATGGACTTCAGGGGTTGGAGGGGCTTCTAGAAAAAAAAAAAAAAAAGCAGGGCAGGATCTCGTATCCCTCAGCGATGTTAAAGACAGTCGGGATCTTTGACTGGATTCATGCCCCTGGTTGCTGGAGTCAGGTGCTGCTCAGGTGACAGTCTGAGTAAAACTGAACACAACTCTTTGCTTCTCCATTTTCATCTTACATGAACATTTATCATAATCGAGAGCTTATCAAACTACAAGAAATGTATAATGATACCCATGAAGTATAAAAAAAGGAAGATGTTCAATCGGAAGACTGAATCTTTTCACTGTGGGAGGAATCAGCTGCTTATCATCACAGGAAGTTAAGAAACGCACGGCATGAATCATGTGAACAAAATCTGTGTTTTCTGTCTCCAAAGCAGGTTTGTAAACTAAACAGCTGCTTTGCCAAGAGGAACACTTCAGGTGTGTGAGGCTTCAGGAGGGACCACTCTTTAAAATGTCAAAGACTGGTCAGTTCTGGAGGTTCTGGGGTGGCCTAGTCAAAGCCCAGACCTCAATCTAATAGGGAACATGTGTCAGGACACAGCTTGAACAGTTTATTAGGAAAACTGAGCTTTATCCATAAAAAACCCAAGCTTTAAATTATTGCCGAGGTCTGAAACAACAAATCAAATTAATTGTGATTAATCGTGATTAATCGAAATAATGGTCAACTAATTTAGTAGTCAATTGGAACTGGAGTATAAAGACTGAAAAAAAGGTATTTTGCTGGAAAAACAACATATTCAGAGGCATAATTAAGCCAAACTGTACAAATGTATCTACATTTTGTATTTAAGATAAAACCTTCATCTATAAACACATTTTATCAAAAACTCCTCAAGTGGCAGTTTTAGCTTCACCTGGTTCAAATTCACCAAAAGAATGCTATATTATCGCAATTTAGGCAATTCAAATTTTATTTTCTAGTTCAAAATAGACATTGATTTGTTTGTTTTTAATGTATTTTTAATATTGTATAAAATAAGCCTAAGAGGTGAAATTAAAAATTATGTTTTTTATCCGATTAATCGATGTCAGAATAATCAATTACTAAAATAATAATGAGCTGCAGCCTGATGCTTGTTTTAGCTACTGTGAGGCGGACTCTGGTGTTTTTTTTGTTGTTGTTTTTTTGTGACTATATCTGTGCACAAAATTTCCAAACCAATGCTGAACTTTTTTCTTGTCGTTAACTCGTTTTTGGAAGCATTTCCTCCATTCCTCGACTTGTTCCCAACAAATTTGTTCCGTAAGAACAGGCTGTACCTGTTATGAGAAGTGGAAATTTGCAGGTAAATAACTGATTTTAAGGTTCCTCAATGCACCAGAGAGGCTATCAGTGTCTGGGTGCCACCTCATTTCATACGTTAAGTGATTTACCTTCAGCTGCAGGAAAAGCTGTGCAATATCTGAGCCTCCCTCTCCTCTGGCTCATGTCTGCATTTCTCTGCAGGGAAAGAAGGCTCACATTGGAGGCCTCAAATGAGATTTCAAAGAGTCATATTCTGATAAAAATGATCCTTAACCCAGAGGTTTAAGTTTGATGTGGCTTGCAGGTGCAGCACCTTCCTGATCCGTTTAGTGCTGAAGCTGGACCAGAGTGTTTCTGGGCTGCAGCCAGAACAGATTGTGCAGTAATTTACCGAATGTACGGTGAGGCCTTTACAAGCAGAACTATGTATGTCAGCAAGCTACAATATAAGCCTCAACTGAAACAGCCTAATCTTTTAAAAATGACACTCAACATATAAAATATAATGTGAAATACGTTTTTAACCTTTGTGTTTGGACATTATTTCTGAATATACCTAAAAAATATCAAATGATGTGGCTTAACTTAAGTTTTCACTATAAGATTAACTTATTTTATTTTCAGATACTGCAGTGTAAACGATAGTAAAAGTCCTTCTTATCCTATTTTTACCTCAGCTTGGGCTAGCCTACGTTAGCTTACCTCAGCTAACTTAGCATACATAGTTAGCTTTCCTGTTATAATAGAGTTTAACTTATTTGTGCTGTAGCTTACTTAGATTTGCTTTAGCTTAGCCTATCTCATTTAACCTAATTAGGCTTTAGTTCACTCTAATGTACCTTAACCTACTTTAGCTAAGTGTAGCTCGTCTTATTTTATCTTGTGTTAGCTTATTTGTTGTTCATTTACAATTGGCTGAGGTTTTCTCAGTTTTGTTTAGCTTAAATTACCTTATTTTACTTTACTTTAACTTCAATTTATCATAGCTTTGGTTAGCTTACAGTAGCTTAGCTTAATTTACTTTAGCTTACCTTAGCTTTAGTTGGCTTATAGCTTCACTTATTTTAGTTCATCTTTGTTTTGTTTTTTAGATTGTGGTAGTTTTGCTTAGTTAACATTTTCTTAGCTCATTTTATGTCATCCTAACTTTGTTTTCCTTAAATTATTTTAGTTTAACTTAGCTTAGTTAAGCTAGTTTTGATTGAATAGTTTGACATACCTTGTTCAGAATGTTTTTTCCCACATTTTAAACACAGCAGAATTTGACAGAAAGCTAAAACGTTTAGCTTTAAGATGATGACGCTATGGGACTACTCTGCTTTGATATTTGTTCTTATTTTAACGGACTGCAAGCTGATTGCAAAAGCTACTATTGTCCAAAAAAATGGGTAATAAAACTTTTGTACAATAATGAATCCTATTCATAAAATCCCACTAAATTGAACAACTCAGTTTATTTAAAATTTATCTGAAAATTAGTTTTCTAATTTTCTGTTTTTTTTCTGTTGTTCAACAGAAAACAAGAAATTTAATTTTCTAGTGTCTGCGAGAAATCATAAACATAGAAAACAGGGAAAGTTCAGCCTTTCACCTATATCTCTCAACTTCTTTCAGCAGTAAACCTATGAACTTTGAATATGAGATTATTATTCTAAAGTACACTTTAAGTTTCTCAGTAAGTTCCCCTTTTCACATCAAACGGAGAGAGGCCGTTGTGGTGTCACCAGCACTTTGTACAGCTGTTTTACTTCCCTCTTATCATCCCAGTAGGGTATGCGCTCCCTCCCTCCTCCACTCTGATTGGCTGAGGTGAACGGGGTGTTGTGTTCGAGGCGTACCGCATGGCGTAGGAGGCAAACGATAAGCTAAACCTCGTGGGACGACAGTGAACTTGTTCGCAGTGGTGCACTGTTATCCTGCAGCAATTGATGAGCCCGATACATTTAATTGGGGTGGTCCGTTTCCCCCCCTCACCTCCTCCCGCCACTCTCAAAATACCCTCCTTGTCATTTATACTGTGACTGTAGGCGGATTGGGGGGATGAGAGTAAGAGACGGGGCGAGGTGATGAGAGGGAGAACAAGATCCCCCCACAAAACAGAGATAAAGAAAAAATGTAATACTTCCACATTTTCCAGTGCTCCTTTCATCATTATTCAAAAATTAGTTTTTAATGCAATGAGTAGCTCCAATCATGTTAAGGTCTGCATGATTCAGATAGTATCATAATTACAATTAGATTACATTACCGCAATCAGAGAAAGGGGGGATCGTTAGGAGAAGGAATATAAATTGCTTTAGTTTTACAAGTACTGAGCAAGCAGAAATTTGAATTAATCTTCACTTAAACATCTTCCCCCCTTACAGAAGTGCAAAGCATGCTGGTTTCTTTCAGGCCATCAATACAAATTAAGAGAGAACTATGATTTTTTTTTTCTTCTGTCTTTTGAGCATCTTTGCAAGTTTTACTCAGAAAGATGACATTTACTTCATCATCCACTCTTACTTTGGGTTAAACAGTTTCTAAAGTTGGTGTTACGTTTCAGAGACATCTATTGCCCCCAGGGGTAAAATCTTTATCTGGTTTTGCCCTGCAACAACTCTAAATTGAATTACAGACCAAACTGTAGAGAAACTACCAGTTTCAGTCGATTTCAGCCACTTTATACAACCGATCCTGCACCTCCTTCAGCTGAGGCTCTATAGGATGATGGTACAGTTCAGTTAGAGTGGAGTCACTTGCAGTGAGAGTCCAACTGGTGTTGGAAACTCTTTCCTGACTAAACTAGACCGTAAACAGGCTTGCCATACCACTCGGTTGAAACGAGGCATTGGTTCTGCCAAATGTCGTCCAATATTTTGTTGTCACTACTGCAGTAAGAGTACCGTGAACACGGAAAAAGGAATAATGGAGGAGAACTCCTTTCAACCTCCTGAAATTCCCAGTAAGCTGGTTGAAACTTTGTCACAGTTGGGATTTTAGAGAGTACAACGGTCCCAAACACATGGTGTTGGAATAGAACATTTGGACAACCAACTTGGAATGAATTGTTTGAATAACAACTTTTGGAAGGTAATTTACACTTTCAAATGAGATTGGGAAGTTTAGTAACATGCATTTACGTCTTCCTTTGTTCCAATTTGTCCATTTATTTTCCTTTGTTTTAATTTTGTGGCCATCCTTCATGATTTGCATTCATAAAACACACGTGGAACCAGACATTAACGTCCTTGGCGTCCTTTATGAATGTGTCCTTCAGACCGTTTGGTCACATTGTGCAGGATTATCCCAAACTGCAGAACAAAATGCAAAAGGAATGAAATAAAAACCATCAGTGGGATTGTTAGGGGATGATGAGGTCTGAAGTTAGCAAATCCCTGATCCACTAATGAATTAAGACTCCAGTGAAGAGTGGCGGGCCTTTCTTGATGACGGCTGACAATTTCTGAGCTGCTCCTTTTTACTTTCCAGACCAACTACTTAACCACACTTAATTAAAACAAAGCCTTTCCTGTTCAGCTCACAAATTGCAGTTTGACCATTTTTTCCAGGAAGGGTGGGTGCTCATTTACTGCATATCAGTTACCTTTTCTCCCTTCCCGTCTCAGGACACGACTGGAGATTAATGTGCACTTCTAAATTACCACACATGCTGGGTATTTATCAGCTCTGAGAACAATCCTGCAGATTCATCCCCAGCGCTAAGTGCGGGAATATTCATGAAAAAGGGGGAAAAGGAGTAATTTTGTGCCCTTTTTGATGATTAAAAAAGGAGTTTCTCATTCCTGCTCATTTTCTTTGTGGGTGTTTTGGTCATTGTGTTCTTGTGTCTCCACTCAGAAAAGGACAGGCTTCATTGTGGAGGCAAATCCTTCTTAATTTAGCTGAAAACACGGACTTGTATTTATGGGTGAAAAGAAACAGCGATACATTACGGTCAAACAATGTGATAATGGCGATAGGACGCCGCATTGTGCTTGTTTGTAAAGCCGTGGTGCAGATGCCCATAATGGACCGGCATTCAATCCCTGACTTCAGTAATGACTTGGGTAAACAGAGCTTTCAAAATGAGTTTCTAAATCAGTGCATGGAGGCAAAAGGAAGGGGGGAAAAAACAAAAACAGAGGGGCTGGGGGGCTTGTGGTCCTCGACACCCTGGCTTTAATCAGGCATTAGGAAAAGGGAGTGAAGATGTTATGAAAATGCGGCGCTGGCCTTTGTTCGGCGTCTGTCATGGCATTGACTTCCCTGACACAATGCTACAATGCATGACGGATCAAAGTAATTAAAGTTCCAATAATTTACCTTCCTCTGTTGCGTGTCAAGTCTGCCAGACCGGCTGCTCTCAGGCCCTTCATTGATTTCCTCACCACTATCAGAGCACAATCCTTAAACACAGAGAGACTTGAGGGCAGGGCCTCAGTGTGTATGTGTGTGTGAGTGTTTTAATAACTTTCCATGCTCATATAATAGCAACGCTTCAGATGTTTAACCATTAATGATCACAGACAGATGACGGAGATAGAGGGACGAGTGCATGTGAACCCCCCTCGCCCATTCCCTCTGTGTCAAATCACTCTGAAGTTCCTGTCAGTATTCCCGCTTCATGCTCAGAGAGGAAGAATTGTGTCTCCACCTTGTTAAAATTCAGCATCAGGCAGGAACAACTTGCCTTTATCCCCAAATCCACTGAGGATTTAGGCACCAGTATGCAAGAGCTGTGTGTTGAGGAGTGACTCTGAGGCAGAGTTCTGGTTTAAGCCTTGGACATACTCGGACGTACTTCACTTGGCGTAGTCAGAGGCACAAGTACGCTCAACGGTTTTCTATGCAGCACTGATAAGATTGAGAGTCGGCGCCATTTTCTAGATGAAGTGGAGTCAAATTTTGAAGAGATCAGAAAGTATACGATCGGTAAAGGAATACAGGAAGAAAACAGCTCAGACCCTCGGTAAGAATGAGGCACCATGTCGAATCTGACGATGAAATCTGAACTGTCCACCAACAGCATGTATGTGGTTCTCATGGCTCAGAATGTGGCCACTAGCATGTGGAGTTTTCACACCTGATAGTCCACTTGATTCGGTTTGATTGATTGCAACATTTTCTGTTGCTGCAATTCACTTTCACACTGGACTGTATGAAATTTAACCAAACCTTTAGATAAGCCTGTTCCCCTCCTTGCCTGAGGGGGCGCTGCACCAAGAATCACAACAGGAAATGACATGAAGACGACACTGAGTGCACCTTCCTTCTTCATGAAATGTAAACAAATGTAGAGCGGCGTCAGATTTTAAAGGCTAATTGTCTTTGGCAGCTCCCACTGGTGCTCGGTCTGCACGTTTGTTTTGGTCGTATTTACCCAGAATGCCCTGCTTTGCAGACCGTCTCCTGCTTTTAGAGCAGTCTATGGCTTGCATGGATTCAAACTGCACCAGACTTAGGTTTGATTATGCATTCAAGCTGGACTTTGTAGGCAAACAAACTAGATTAAAGGGGACTAAACATGGCTGGTGAGAATGATGCTATGGCTCAGAAAAACAGAGCAAATCCAAACTTCTGTGCCAACATCTTCCTTCTTGATTCACTGAAGTTGTTTGTTGTCTAACCACTTCACCGTGGAATAGAAACAGCTCAGATAAATCACCAGAAGCAACAAAATTGAGATGAAATTCCCACCGATGATGAAAGCAGGTGAATGACTCCCTGAGTTGGTTCTGCAGTCATGTACTTGAGGTTACTCTGTCTCTGCCGTCTTCACTCCTCAGTTTCCCCTCTAAGGCATGACAATGTGTCATTGTCATTTTGCAGACGCTTTCAGCTGCATGAGGTGGTGGTGGAAAGAGGGAAGAGGGAAGATGAAGGGGGGTCTCTTTTGAAGGCTTACTACCCCCAAAACCTCCTCTCCTCCCCTGACGAAAGTTAAATGGTTGAAGTATTCCTGTTCTGAGATGTGATTAGCATGTCACACATTAAAAATGCCACATTAAATAATCCCATCCTTCAGGCTTTACTTCCTCACCAGGTATTAGCTTAGATGGAGAATAATCCTAAGCTATTTGGGAAGTGGGGAATCCACAAAAAGATCTTGGCACTTGCTGTTTGAATTTCCGATCTGCCTGCTAGGTGCGTTGCTCAACCGTCTTACAGCAGAGACGGCGGAGGAAGCCGAGCCAGGGCGCTTAGAGCTCACCGCCACGGCAGCCAGGTTTTTCTACGTCTAATCTCGTCTCTCTTCCACTCCTCCGTCAAGACGTGAAAAATTTCCCCCGTCGAGGAGTCGAGGTTCATCGTGCGAGTGGGAAACAGCTCGGGGAGCTTCTTTGTGTAAGTGATGAACACTCTGCTCAGGTCAAGCATGAGTGGGATGCGTTAACAGATGATATTCTCAAACATAAAGAATCCCGTTTCCAAAAGGAATACCAAGACAAAGGCTGAGTGAAAAACCCAAAAGACGGTATAATTAGTGTAGGGATGGTCCCTTTGGCAAGAGGTTAGAAAACAGACGGGGTACAAACAGATGAAAGAGGATGAGCCTTCAGAAAAATACACAGAGACGCAATGCATTCTGGGAAAAAAAACACCTTTAAGAATATGATTAAATTACAGCTTTCATAGAAACATTTCTTAGTTTTCCAAACTCTGGTTTCAAATGCTGTAAACATGAATGGATGGATGGATGGATGGATGGATGGATGGATGGATGGATGGACGGACGGAAGGATGGATGGATGGATGGATGGATGGATGGATGGATGGACGGACGGAAGGATGGATGGATGGATGGATGGATGGATGGATGGACGGCCGGAAGGATGGATAAACGATTGTTGGATAAATAGTGACGATGAATTTTTAGTCGCTGAGATGACAAATCTAAAACATCCCTAACCCAATCAGACTTTTTATCCGAATCCAGGTTTATTAAACACAAAATATTACTAATCAACAATAAATCCCTACTTTTGTAAATTTCTGTAAATCTGTCACAAACTTTAACCCCTGTAGCCAGTGACTCAGCGTGTTCAGGGTCATCTGGTTCTTACATGACTCAGCAGGTTGTTCCTACTGATTCTAACTAAGATGATGTGTGTTGAATTTTTAGTAAAAACATTTTCTTAGCAGGAATTTTAATAGGTTAAATTACATGCAAATAAAAAATTAAGTCCCTCCTTTTAATCTGCTTTTTCACTTTGTTGTGGTAGATTCTCAGTGATAGTTTGTCACGGTTCTGTTGGGAATGTGACGCTGCTGCTGCTGCTGCTGCTGCTGCTGATGATGATGATGAGGAGGTGATTTTTAACCCTGATAAATCCCCAGCTCTTGTGACTTCTGATGCAAACAAACAGATTAAACAACAACATGAGCTTGAAGATGAATCGGAGCAGGAGTGAAGTCTTTGTCTTCTGTGGCAAGTCAAAGATCGCCTGGAGTCCCGTGGAAATGATGCTTCAGTCAGAAAGTAGACATAATGTTCTCCTTATGCGCTGCTACAGAGTGATGAGCGGGATGACGTGAAATCTGATCACAAAACACCCTGAAGCCTCTTTTGCTATAGCCCTCAGAAACATAACAACACCATCATCTCCATATTCTGTGTCAAAAACCTCCCGAATAAACAATAATAAAAAAAGAAGAAATACTATTAAAAGATCTGAGGTTTTGATACAAGTACGAGAGACAAAGATGTTTTCTGCTCGGCTTGGAGGTCACTGCCCTGTGGCAAAAGATGGCTAATTATCTTCGTTCAAATAGGTTACGGTTGTCATTACTTCTGGTCACATGATTGCATTCATCCAACATGTTTTTCTCCCTTTTTTTATCCTCGCACCACAATGGAGCTACAGACGTTTGGGGAACTCCTCTGAAATTCCCCCCGAAGTTAAACATTTGTTACGCCGTCACAAGCAGTTCAGCGGTGCAAGGTCGTGACCCGGGTTAGAGGTTTTAAAAAACAAATTTATTGCATGCTTGTAAGGATTTTTACCAAATGGATGGACTGAAAGACGACACATATTACTAAAGAAGAAGGAGCAGGTTTGACCTTTGAATTTGGCCTTCAGGAGCAAAAACGGTTCTGCTCCGGTTCTGCCTTCAAGCGATTCACTTCAAAGAAGCCAAACTCTGGCGTCCTCATTAATTACACTGTCTACAGCCTACAGAAGCCACCAAGCTTCCCCTGAAGCTTTACGTTGATTTATTTCCAAATACTTATCAAGCATCCTTTTATAGTTCAGTAAAACGGCCACAACCAAGACGGCCAAGAAGTTTTCTGTTGCTTTATTCTGGGTAAAGACCGTTACTCATCTGCTAAACGACAACAGAGCCGTTTTCTTACAGTCAGAATTGAAATATGAGTCATTGCTAAGTTAAGAAGACCGCAAATGAAACAAAATTTACTGCATTTTAGCTGCTAGCGTCATTGTGCTACAAAGAAGCATTGGAAGCTAGCAGCTAATCGCTACAACGATTAGCTTGCTAGCTAACTCATGATTTCTGTGTCCACGAATTATTAGAGCCAAACAAATCCACAACTGCAAAAGCAAACTCAACTTTTAGCTCTAAAAATGAATGAAAACTGTATAAAAAGTATGTTAGTTTATTTTTGTTTTGTTTTTTAGAGGAAAATCAAAATGTTTTCTAAAATGATCCCAATAAATTCACTATAAAACTTTCAAACATTTCATTGTATTGTTTCCATGCGAAACTTATAAGTTTGTAAATTGATAGATTTCCATGTTTCCTGAGTTTTTTCTAAACTAATATAGTCATAGTTATCAGCTTGTGTAGCCAAATATAAACATCGTTAGCAAAAGATGAAACTGAGCTAAGCGTTCAAAAACAAAACTAAGCAAAGACAAAATAATAAAATCCAAAATAAACTAAGATAAAAGACAAAATAATGTAACGTAAAACAAAATAATCTAAAATTAAGGTAATCTAGGATAAGATAAATTAGGAAAATATACAAATCTTCACTAAGGTAAACTAAAATAAGATCTACTTTCACAGCTTTTTTGAAGAAACATCATTTGCTAAAGCTAGTTCGCTTGGCAGCTAACCACTGGGTTAGGAAGAAAGTTAAGCCAGGTGGATAGAGGCTGGAGGAACGGGTTTAACTCAACAAAAAAATCTTTAAAAATGTTTACATTTATCCAGATTTATATCAAAGTCACAAACCAAAAGATTCCTCAGATGGTTGAGTGTTGAAGCTCGGAGTCCACAAGAAGATCCTTGTTTTAAAACCCTCACTTAGTATTTTTTTTTTTTTTACGCATTTAAGGGAACAAAAAAAAGATGTTCCCCAGCAACAAACTCACACAGTGCATCCATTTTATTCCAAATGTGGCGCTATTATACAGCTAATTATTGCATTAATGGGGCTATTTTCCTCCGTTTTCTACAGGCGTGGACTGTAAGTCAAAACCAGCCTCAGAGCTGAGCTGGAGGCAGAAATGAACAATGATCTCTTCACATTTTTTCATCTGGATCATTTTCGCTGCAGCTGGGTGTATTTTTGGGGAAGCAGAAACAAAGGAGTCCATCCATGAGAAGAGCTGGACGTAGGATTTAAATCACATTTATGGGACAGAAAAGTTAGTTTTATTCTCTCAGGAATAAAGACGGATGTAAAGCCAGGTGGCGGATGATGCTCGGAGGAAAACAAACACCCCTTTGGAGTTTGTTGCATGGCTGAACATTGTCCATCCACTGTGGGCCTGTGGTGACGAGACCCGGGGCGCCAAAAGAGCAAAAACCACCATGTGCTCGGCATCCAGCGTGTTTTCTTTCTGTTTTTAAGCTTTGTAAACGGATTTTCCTGACAAAAAATAACAGAGTTTAGATTTCCTTCACCGTTATTTGTGCAATCCAAGAGGCGTGTAATGCCATTAATGCAGTTACCCTGCTAAGTGTTATGCAAACCAAACACGGCGGAAACAAAGCGTCTCCTCTATTTGTCTTTGACAATGCACGGCTGGATTACGCCCAGAAACCATGAGTTATTCAATTTCCACCTGGAAAAGCTTAGCTGGCATTCATCATATTATGAGCGTATCTGCTCGATTGGATATAATTCACACACCTCGACGGAAGCTTACACCTGCTTGAGGGAATTAGGGCTGAGGCCTTTAATAAACGTTTAAACCTGTCAGACAAATGAGATAAGTGCATTCATGACCTGTTCCTCCTGTTCGCCGCCTTAATACCATCTGAGGGGGATTCCTTTTCCCGTACCTGCGGAAAGTCGAGTGTGTCTTTTGGGCCGGCGGGGAGCCAATTCCCTGTCAGAAGCAATTAGGGATGTGTTTGACGAAGGTCACTGAGAGTCATGGGAAGTGACAGGAGTGACGGTATTTAGAGAGGGGGAAAAGATGGAGGAAGAAGCTAGATTTCTTTCCTCATCATCCATAATAAAAGCCTCCTCTTCAGTGTGTGTGTGTGTGTGTGTGTGTGTGTGTGTGTGTAAGGAGGGAGGGGTGAGGCCTGCTGAAAAAGACAGTAAGCGGATGCAAACTTCCCACTGAGAGAATTTCTCCAGGTCGAATGCAAAACGTTCCCGACTAATCATCCGCGCAGTGGAAACGCCAGCTGCGGCCCGTGGTAGGATTATCATTCTCATAGACCTCTCGCTGAGCTTTTAGCTAAATGAAAAATCTGCTCCATAGCCTAGGGAGAAGGCAGCGTGCAGATAAGAAGGAAGAGTGTTTACCGAGAGGCAGCGCCGGTGAAAAACAGAACAGGTTTTTTTTCCCTGTTTTTACTCAGCAATGTAAAAATGGTAGGAGAAGAAATCATTAAGCTGGGAAGGAAGGGAGGAAAGATCAATGTATTTACACGATTCATTTGTGATAAAGTTCTTCTGGGCTCATTAATTTTATGTTTCTGTCTACCTTCTGTCCTCGGGGCAGCGTGCAATTTGTTATTCTATTGTTCTGCTTCCTGCAGAAAGCTGGCTTTAAGATCCGCTCAGAAATAGAAAACAAAATCCAGCAAAGAACTGGCAAAGGATCTGAGATGCGCATCTTCTCTCAGTTGATCATCTGCTCTATGTCAGGATTTCAGCTAATAGCTCCCTGGGAATCACATTCTTGGGGCTAAAATCCTGTTTTCTGAGAAACTCTGTTAGCTTTTGTGGTACTCACCTAAAAGAAGAAAATACCTGAAGAAATTGAAAAAAGAAGCAAAACTAAACTGGAGATAGAAACTAAACATTCCCAAGATGATATACTGTAGAAGGAAGGACCCAATCTCAGTTAAACTGAATAAATGTAATAAATGTAACCTCCGATTTCAGCAATCAAGAATTAAATGCGTCAAATCCTCAAAAATATCTGAATCAAAATCATCTATGTAAGTTCTGCTGGTAAATTTTGTGATTTTTGATTGAGATCTTCTGGAGTCGAATAGCAGTGTAAATCCAGCTAGGGTAAGATTAGCTTAGCTTAGCTAAACCCAAGCATCCTACTTTAAAATACACTATATTATACTAAGCTAAGTTAGAAGGTAAACTGTTCTAAGATTTGCTAAACGAACTCAAGAAAATAGAAGCTAAACTAAAGCAACATAAAAAGAAAAGCTAACTAACTAAGCTACTAAATTGGGATAAACTAATGTAAAACAAACTAAGCTAAATATAGAAATGTGAAGATAAACTAGTGCAAACTAAAGCTTGACGAAGAGAAGGAAAGAGAAAAGCTAAGAATAACTGATCACAGAAAAGCTAAGCTAAATTTAACTAAACTAACAACAAAAAAAAGCTAAACAAGGAAAAGATAAGACTACTTGTAGGTAAACTAAACTACTAATAGTAGGTAGACAAGAAAAGTTAAGAAAATATGATAAACTATACTACGGAAAAAACTAAGAATAAAAAATAAGCTACACATCTACACTAAGGAAGCAACAGACAAGCTAAACTAACTTTAGCTAGGAAAAGATAAGCTAAACTAAACTAAAATTTAAAAAATTAACTAAACTAAGAAGCTAAACTAAATTAAGCTAGGATAAGCTAAATTAAGCTAAGAATGGATTAGCTAACCTAGCTAAAAAAGTGTTGAACCATTTCTTTCTTTCTTTTCTTAAAGTCTAAATATTGACATGATTTATTTGTGATAATGTGCCTTTTGATTCATTTACTTCATCTTTGTCCACTTTTTTCCTTACTTCCTGTGAAAAGCTAAGCTAAGATTCAGGATCTCAAACGGAGGCAGCGGGATAATCGGATTGCTGTCCGGAGCGGCAGCAGCAGTCACTTTTGGGCTGGATCAAATGAAATAATCAGTTTTAAATTGAGGCAGAGGTCAGTAATCTTATGAGGCTCTTTGCCCTCTCACACACACACACACACAACCTAAGGGTAATGGATCTCTATTAGCACTCTATTACCGACATCTGTAACAACGGAGCAGAGCACCAAACACCGCTAACAAGGGCAATGTATTTGGAAGTCACTAGCCGGCTCCCTGCGGACGCTGCTTCTCATTATGAAGCTATCAGGACCGTTCTGTTTGCCCGGACGCTCCGGTAGAGGTGGGAGAAGATGGGGCACTGAAATAACAATTAAAGGGGCCCACCACTAAGCTGTTAGGGGCTTTTGGAAAGGTCCCAAGGGCACCCTTGGGGTCCAGTCGCTCTCGACCTTCCTCCTCTGATCCGGCAAAGCCTAAGCAGGAGGTTAGTTTATTATTACGGACTCTCTAATTCGCCGAGGTTTGGAGTCAAACGTGAGTGGGAAAGTGCGTAAATGATTTACAAAGCCGAGTGCTGGTGTAAATATTCCTGAGGAATGCCACTGAAGTCCTCGATTTCTCATGCTCCGCTCGGCTCTTAATCAAATAAACCTCAGAGTCTAAACGGAGACCAAACCAATTCTGCTTCGGAAAATAAAGCGCCTCTCTGTGAACTAGTTCAAAGTGATTACTCTGATTATAGCTCAGCACAGAGGCATTAGATACGGTGTCTGTCAGAGATATTCTCATCCTGACACAGGTCCCTCACAGGATCCGAAAGCGCTCAAGGTGTCGCAGTCAGCACAACACTGCCGGTCACAATGCCTTCAGATAAACACAGAGAAGAAGCAGGGATTTAGATTAAGTCAATCGCCGCCCGCCGCTGACCGTATGTTTGCTGTCAAACAATGTGGAAATATCAGCAGCGCGATGAGGCTTTAATCCAATTGGCATCGGAGCAAAACTTGTAAACTAATCTGTGCATTAGCCCAGCTGCCAGGGCGCTCTGGAGACCTGGAGTTTTTGGGGGCTGTTTGTCGGCCGCCTGTGATAAGAACCGCCAACAATCCCATCTGAAAAAGTGAGCTTAGTGAGCAGCTATTCTTCTCCACTTAGGCCATTTATCACTCTACCTGTCTCTGAGACCTATTTAAGATTAAGGTCACAGCAGAGTTCTTTGAATACTTTTAAAATTCATAAGTCGAGAGGCTTAACGCGATTCTTCATAACAATGAAAAGTCTAATATTTTATGTAAGAATAGCTGACAGGAGATTTTTTTTTTTTTTTTGCTCTATTTTGCCCTATCAGAATATAAATACACTCGCCGTTTGACAAGAAGGAAGACGAGGATGTTTATTCTTGATGGACACAAATCCAACCCAATCACCCAGAGGATGGAGAGGAAGAGGTGCTCTCACATCTGTATTATCCCCAGCTCCCTGTTCCTGTTTTATACATCTGTTGTGTGAAGTTGCACAATATCTGAGGTGAAATACAGCAGCCGCTGTATCTCCTGTTGTTATTTTAACCAGATGAATACATTACAGCTGAGCTCTTAAGCTTGAAGGACGGATAAAGAGGTGCAAGATGCAAGCGGTCCTGAGTTTAAGGATTCAAAAGTAAAAAAAAAGAGCTGAAAATAGGAAAACTGTGAAAGTTTATAACAGTAAAGCAAAAATGTAACTATAATGTTGATTTTCATGAAAGAAAAAACCTTAAAGAATCATTTATTTAAAAGAAAGTGATGATTTTCAAGACGCCATTTGACAAAATGTAATGTTTATTGTTTCATAATTTGTAATTGTATGATGTTTTATGGTGTTAAGCATTTTGAACTGAAATGTTTTGTACAAATAAGCAGAATTTGAGTATTTTTATGCTGTAAATCTGACAGATTTTAAACTCAAGTACTATTCCTATGAAAATAAAATGTATTTTTTTGAGTTAATTGAACTTTTAAAAAGTAATCCACAACTTTAATTTATCCAGAGTGTAAAACTGACTTGACGTATAGGATGATTTCACTTTAAAATGGGTAAAAGGAGTGAAAATGACATTTAAATAAACCAAATGTGTGTTTAAACTTCTTTAGTAAAAACTCACAAAAATATTTAACCTTTTCTTTTCTACCATTAGAAACATAAACATGTGGCGTTTACTGGCTCTTTAACTGTGCTAAGACACAACTAAGTCTTTTGGTCTGGTGAGAAACGAAGGAAGGTTGCTAGGTAACGGGCAAAACGCTTCTGGGGTTTGCTAGGTAACAGACAGAACTCTTCTGGGGTTGCTAGGTAACCCCAGAAAGAAGGATTTGTAGAAAGCTCCTCGTGTCTCCTGTTAAGTACAGCGGAGGATGTGTGATGCTGTGGTCTTTATTTGTTCCCTATCGGGTGAAATCAACACAGAAGTGGATACAAATATTACCATATATTTAATATGTAAAAATAATTGTTTCATGCATGTTTTTGTTAAAAAAAAATATTTTTGCTTCTGCAATGAAAGGTTAATTTATTTGAAGGCTTTTTGTGTCAATAAGTGTGGAGGGGGATGAACGTAGGAACCCTGAACGGAGAAGGAAAACTCTGCCTTTGTTAATCAGAAAAATAAATACAGACTGATGGGATTCATGGTGCTTGATTACAGAAATGAAACATTCTTTTTCTGGGGTTTAAATTTGTTCCAGTGCTTTTCTGAATTGTTTGGTTGTTTGTTTTCCATTTCATAGCTGGTGCCAAGCAAACCAAGAGTTTTTCTGGACCTTTAGATCAGAATGTAAACCTGCAAAACTCACTGGAAATAAAACCCAAACATCAACAATCGCAGGAGATTTTACAAGGAACAAAATACCAAGAAAAGGAGTGGAAAACTTAAAATGCATAAAGAAGAAGAGGCCCTGCTTATTCGCCCACACACTTGTCCTGTTATTAATCTATACTGCAGCCCGTTCCTATAATGCGGAGTAAATCCCAGAGCAGCTCAGCGGTGCAGTTAGCCTACAAGTAAAAGCGCATGCCTTGCAGTCTTGGCTGCTCGCCACCAGCTGGTGCTCCTGTCAGCTGTAGGTAAAAGGAAAAAGAGAAACGAGAATGTTTTACATAGTTGAAAAGCCGAGGGACCACTTTTGGACCAATGTCAAATTCCTCCTAAAAAACTCTGGGAATCTGGGAGGGAACGGCGGTGGAAGGATGACTGCCACGGAGGTCAGATACAGCTCCGAGTGCAGAGCCGCAGTCTGGTTTGTTAGCGCGTTTAAAAAGGACATGTGCTGCGAGTTACCAAAGCAACAATGGTGCACATCCTGGCTAACTCTACCAATGCAAATGTGCCTGACTGCAGGTGTTTCCAGGGTTGTCTATGGGTCAAAAACATACATTATTTAGAAATATTGCTCCACATACACCAACCCAATCACTTGAGATTTCTACCACGTTCAGTTTAATCTTTCCCAAAATGCATTTTGGGAAAATAAAATACTCACAAATTTGTTGTAATGTGACAAAATACGAAGAAGTTCAAGAGTTATCAATGCTTTTGCAAGGTAATGTATCTTCTTAACCACTTGCACCTTTTTTGGCATCTTTGTGAAAGATCAGGCATGTCCAAAATGAACTATTAGTGTATTTGAATTGTTCTGGTATGAAAATTAAGGTAATACTTCAAAATAAATGAAAATGGTGCACGGTAAAACATGAAAACACTTAAAATATACACACTGTGTGAACATTCCCTATGAACGTAAGCAGTTGCAATCCAAAACATTTAGCAAACTACTATACAGAATCTTTTACTGAACCAAAACTCATGGAAAAACAGAAAAGTGTTAAATTTTTGGAGAGGTATTCGTTGATAAAAGTCCAGGCAAACCTTCCAACTTTGCCATTTTTTTTGCCATGTTTGCCATTTAAAATTGTTCATGTTCTTTTCTCTCACTTATATTTCACCATAGATGGTCATTCCAATTAATAATAGATTTGTATTGAACCTCAATTTGGATGATCGTAGAGTCGAAATATTTGCTTTAACATGGATTAAAACCAAAAAACACCAAAGACAGGACAGAAAGATCCTCATCTTTGGCTGCTGGGTTCATGAGTTTCACATGTACAGGAGCGACACCGACGGAAAAAGCATCTATTCCTGTTGGTTAGTATTGGAACTGGGTGTGGTCAATGTAGAAAATATTGTTTCTGTTATTTATAAAAGCAATAAAAATGCATGTATTAAACAGCCTGGCCATAATGGGAGAAAAATAAAACAAAAGCTTGAGCCAACTTTTCCAAAATTCACCAATCCCACTTGATATTTATCTCTTCATTTTACTTGCAGGATGTCACAATATTTTCATTTAATTTTATTTACCAACACAATCAAGCCAAAATGGCCACAAGTTTCTTCTTTTTGATTGAAATATTATGTGTATTTTAGCTCAAAAAAGTGTGATTTTTTTTTAGATATTGTTACCAAATTTGAACTTATAGTAGTAAGGGGTTGTACCTATAGTTTAATTTGATTTATGGGTCAATATATTTGGCCATTCATATAAAGTTGCATGGAAAAAAAATAAAATAAATCCAGGCGAGGGGGAAAAATGACATTGGCGTTTTTAGAGATTTTGTGGTGAATATTCAAGTAAAATCTCTGCAGTTGGTTTTTTCAAACTTTCTAATTTAGCGTCTAATGATGTCTTCTGCCGTCCACCTAACACCAGCATCAGTGTCTTCTAGGACTTAATAGGTGGAGGAGCCGACCTCCTCTCATTTTCGACCCGTAATCCGTAATGTAATGAATGCCACTTCAATTAGCACAATCACTTCACGTTTCAAATGGAAACGCTCCTCCGTAAATTACAGCCTAATCTCGGCCATGCCGGATTTTCCAGGAAACGGGGGGGGAAAGTTCATTTGGGTACAGTAGCTGACAATACTTCCTCATCACCTTAAGGCCAAATTTAAATTCACCATTGAAACATAAACCCTATTTTCTCCTTTCCCTCCCCTCCCTCCAATCAAAATGAACCAACCTAGGCCCCAGCTAATTAAGTTTGTGAATATCTGGACCCTAATTAACATATTTGTGAGACAGGCAGACGCAGGGAGGGCCGAGAAGGAGAAGCCGTGTTTGCTCACAGCTTGATGCGGCGTCTCCGCGTGTCGGGTTGAAAAGGAAAGCGAGGCACGTTCAGAGAGACTCCAGGTTTGAACCAGGCTCCTCCGAACGCGGAGGGGGAGCGGGGAGAAAATGCCGGTAATTGGATGACCGTCTTATTATCCCTTTGTTGGTTGCAATTCCCTGATTAGCATTTTGGAATATTTTAAATTATAATCCAGGAATTAGGGGATTTTACTGCTGTTTTCTTTCACCTTCTTCCCCCCCTTCTTCTTTCCAATTAGCTAAGCAGGAGGATGAGTCCTCAGAGGTTTCAGACCGATGTTTCCAGGTAGAAACTTGTGTTAGCATTTAATAAACATCGTGTCAGATTTAGAAACAGCTTTTACCTGGATTTACCTCCTCTGAGCTCGTTTTCTGCTTCCACACTCTCTTGCTTCCCTTCTTACGCTGTTTTCCACAATCAAAATCAAATATTTACATATTAAATTGTGTGTTTCACAAAGTCCCCATTGTTGCAGAGAGGTGATTATCTCCACTGATTTTTGACGGGCTGGTATTTCTGGGCGTTTCCTGTTTATTTAGGTCAATAGAAGGCGACATTTTGCAATAAACTGCGTTTGGAAATCTTTTGGTCTGATTGTTTGCGTGACCCCAGGCATTGTGAACGTGAGGCTGGGAGTTTCGTGACAAGAGGAGGTGTGTGTTTCTGTTCAGCACATGCAAATGTAAATACAGATGTATGCAGCCCGTCGCCAGGCTGGAAATGTAGATTATGGAGACTAATCTGCGTCCTAACTCTCACACTAATAGGTATATTAAAGTAAATGCAAAAGATTAAGACAGAATATGTGTTTTGTGAAAGAAACATGCGGGAAAAAGTGTGGTGAATTACTTATTCTGCATAAAATTGATTAAAGAGTTTGGCACACAATGCCTACCTCATGACTGCATGTTTAACGAAACAACAGAAGATGATCTAAGGCCATTTATTCATAAATAAAACTGTGAAAATCATAGATGAAATAATATTCCTGCAGGAGTTATCGCTTCATCTGAAAAATAAACATCTGTTGGGGGGGAAAAGTAAATAAAAAAGAATATAATACTTCCAGTATCATGTATATTGACGAAATATTTGACTAGCTAAATGGACGCCAACTGGCTTTAATGCAGAGTCCTGAGATGTTAAAACTCGTGAAGGATGACGGTAAATGAAGAGTCAGAAGTGAGTCATCAATTAAAATATATTTTTACAAGATATAAACTAGTCTGACTGAAGATTTAAAAAATAAAAAAGGAAATCCTCAGTGAAGCGTTAGAGGAGTAGTGTCTGTTATGTGATAAAAGAGCTTACCATACATTAGTTTAAAGGGTGCTTGAAAATAATCTACATGTTTTACTAACATATCTTAGGTTAAACATTTCAGAAAATGTGGATTAATCACAGATTATATTGTTATATGTTGGTGCAACTCAAACTAAAACTGGAAATGTTTCCATAAGGACATTACAAGAGAAAGGAACAAAAGGAATCGAGGTGTTAAGGCATCCTAGTCAAAGTCTTTGGGTGTCCAAAGTGTGGATTTACTCCAAGGGCCATTTGTGGCCCTTGGAGTAAATTTATGTGGCCCTGGACGCAGTTTACAAAATATGTTTTTTTTTGTATGACATTTATAATAACAAATTTATATCTTAAATAATAGATTTCAAGTAAAAAACAAGTGCTTTTCTTTTTTTTGCTTTCATTTTAATGCCACAAATCCAGTGACTTTTTACTCAAAAACTGACTTGGTGGGCTAAACAAAGTTCTCAAAATTGAAATCTTGACCAACAAGTTAGGAAACTGTACAACTTTGAGATACATTTCCTCACCTTTTAAATCAAAACACGTTAATTTGTTGCTGAGCTGTGAAATTATTTTGTATTTTTAACTGAAAACAAATAAACTGCGGCCTCTGAGTGCGATTTTAGACCCTCCTCTTGTAGATATTAGCTTCTGAGATGCTGCTAAGTTGTGTGTATTAATGCAAATCAAGGTATATTTGATTTTTGAGGATATTTGGACTAATCCTTTGAATTCAGGCATAATTATTCCTTCTCCTCAGGGGAGCAAAAGGATGCAAAAAGAACAAAGCTAGCTTTATTTACCCATGTAAAATCGCTCCTGTAAACCTCTGTTTTTTTCCAACGTGCTTGTGATTTATTACACTCACCTAATAGAAGGAAATGTCATCCTTTCATGCTGAGACACCTCGTGACAATGCCCTTCACCAGGCTTTGAATCACACGCCTTCTTTTGTGCCGCTCCCGACACCAAATTGCATTTGTTCCAAGTGTCACGTTAATGTATGAAAAGTTTAAGATGTCAGCGCCGTAATCTGACAGCGGAGGTTTTAGTTAAAGCAAACGCGTCATATTGTACTTCTATTAGCAGGTCGCCATTGCACTATTAGTGACATCCCCAAGTCGGTGGCGTGTCACCTTAATTTAAAGTTAAGCACTGTGACAGTTTAATATGCCAGGGAGATGAAAGCCTCCTCTGTTTCGGCGCCGCGTCAAACCTTTTTCAAATGAGCGATAAATAGGGCTTATTGTTTCAGCGATCGAGAGGAACTGTCTGTCTAATGTGCCTTTCTTCTGCCGCTCCGCCTCGCTCGTCCTCCACCTCCTCTCCAACTTATGGAGATTTCTGTTTTCAAGCCTGAGCGGCGCTACCTAGAGGTGGAAGATTAGGCTGAGTGTCGACTTTAAGTGTTGGAACCAGAGGACAAACGGCTGAGACGCTTCCTGTCTTTCCCTCAGCAACAGCAGCAGCAGCACTCAGCAAACCAGAGACGAACCGATTCGATGTGAATATCTGCATCAGTATTGAAAAAGACTCAATCATAATTCCAGATCTGTCTGTGCTTTATTGTTTATTTACAGTTCCTAATTGTGCTTTGTGGACCATTTGAAACATTTGTTGCAGTTTTTTTTGCATAAGTATGGTTTCAGTTTATTATTCGTTTTAAATCGGCTGTTATATTCCTACCTGCAGGGCCGGACCAAGCTTTCTTTGGAACCCAAGGCGCATTTTCATTTGGGGCCCCCAATGCCAACATGTCAACACCAAATGCTTCATCGTTTCTAAGCTCTTCTACTAGAATGTGACGATAAAAAGACAAAGAATTAAACTGGATGAAACAACTAATTTAAGTTGCTTACCTGTGGTTCAAAAAGTTGATATGTTAATTGTATTTTTGTATGTCTGTTAGTTGGTGTTAGGTATTGTTCCAATTAACTATTCATATTTTCACATTTTCTGTCAACTTTTGATAAAGTTTTCTTTGCTGAGGAAACCATGCAGTCTTATACATGATATTACTGTAATATATGTTGTTAATCTCATTTCTTAAATATCGTGTAAGAAGTTTTTGTTTGAACTTTTATATCTGTTGCTGAATTTCCTCTTCGCAGGACAATAAAAGCTGTTTCTGCTTTATCCTAAATTAATTCATTTTGCATCAATTTGTTTTCAGTATTTCACCAAAAATTTGTTTTACAAGCCAGTAAAATCTTTTTTAAATGGGGTGCATTTACTTTTTTTTTCTTATTTCGGTTCATTTTTCATTCTGATGCGTAAAAAAACTTGATTTAACTTTTCAAAACTGTAAGAAAACACATTTTTGCGACAGAAAGAGGTGGTATAATTTAAGAGACGGAAATTTTAAAACCAAAAAGAGATTTCATTTATCACTGTGTGGATGATGAGCCTTTTGGAAATATTTTGCCCAGGATGGCTGTCTCTACGACCAAAGAATGTTTAAATAATTGTGTATTTAGTGATGAAAATGTGAGGATTAAGTGTCATTTACTGTGGGAATAATTTAAGATTTTATCTAGTGTGGGCAGATTTAAATGTTTGTAGGTTGAAGAGTATGATTTTCCAACAAATTATGTAAAATTGAAGGTCAACAGGCATGATATGTTCTGCTGTTTCTACTCTCTGACGCATCATTACTGTAAGCGACACAGGTTGCTCAAACATCGGCTACAGGTGGGCAATTGTAGAAACAGCCTGGGGGCAGAGAAGGACGACCATTAAGTGTTGGTGGAGGTGCTGGGCAGCCAGGAAAAAGAGCAAAGGGAGCATTAGGAGTCCGTTTGCTTTCCCACACTCCCTCCTTTCCACGAGGTGGAGGAAAAACGAGGTGCCGTGAAGCTTGAAAGAGCGCCTGACATCTGAAGTCTTCTGATAGCTCCCCGCGATGCTGGGGAAGAAAAATTAACTCTGACGCCCAGATCAAGCCTCGGGAGCTTAATTACATCAAAGAGAAAGGGATCCTTGTTAGATTCAAGCCAAACAAAACAAAAAGGAATCACTTTCCAAGGCTTTGTTTGACATCTCGGAGATCTGAGGAGGATTATCAAAGGTTGTCAAAAAAATCAGGTTCGGAAAAAAGGCAACCTGAGCGGCCAATTGTAGCACTGCAAGAAAAAAAGGTAGCTTCTCCGCCGGCCCTCTGCTTCGCTATTGACAGGGATGACAACGGTCCCACGACGCACCATTATCCTTGACCGTCAAGCCGACATCAAATGGGCAGGGAGCTGTCCCTGTCAAGACGGGAGGAGAGAAAAGCCTCTCAAAAAGTACAGAGCCAAAGAAGAAGAAGAAGAGGAAGGAGAAGAAGAGACGGGCTTGTTACATACGTTGCTTTCCACCTTGCTTTGTCAAAACAGGCTTATTCAGTGTGTACACACGCCTTGAGGGATGTTTCTTTCAAAGGAGCGGGAAAGAAAAGGCGAGAGACAGGATAAAGAATCAGACATGAATCCAACGAGTTGTTCTCTTTTCAAGGGGGCGAAGCTCTGCATATGTTTACGCAAACCTTTACTTCACACTTCAAATGAAAGAAGGGGGGTGAGAGTAAAAAAATAAAAAAAGAAGAAGACGAAGAAGAAGAAGTGCGGTGGTGGGTTGTGATGAAGAGGAGGAGGAAGGGAGAAGGGGGGGCTTTGAAGCGAGATAAAACAAACCGCTCGTCTGCAACGCACGTCGCCTCATCTTTGTGATGTTGAAATCAAATTGATAAACAAGAGCCTGCGCTTTCAAGGAGTCCTGTCACAAATTCAGGCGCGCTTTCATCCGCCGCCGCCGAATCCCACATGGGTAAACTCTCGCTTAGCTACCTCGCCCGGTTCAGACGCTGCTTATTATCATTATGCAGCGTTTTGTGTTTAAAATAATAAAAAAGCATAAAAAGTCTTGCTGGCTCCTGGCAGGTCGTACAGAGACGTAACCAGGAAGCAGAAGAAGTTAAAACAACGCATTAAAACTCTGGATTTACACTGGACACATAACAAATCATAACCCCTCCACCACCGTGTTTAACAGCTGGTAAGCTAGGCTAGACGATAAATTGTCCCAGAAGTTATTGCGATAAACGATAGTATTGTTGTTCAAGTAAAATAAAGTTGATGGCATAATAAGAACATGTGCTCAAAGATGAATAAAGTTTAAATTCTGATGGAAATTTAACTCTGGAACTGGACGACATTTTAAATATTCAAAATAAATAAACAAAACAACAAATAAAGTGAATCAAAGAGTCTATGTAAAGAAAAGGACCCTTCAGAAAAGAGATAAGCAGCAGACTGAAAATTTTTATCATCTAGTTTTTGGTAGAAAGAGAAAAACGATAAATCAAGCAAATGGAAATTATTGAGCTTGTTTTAATTTATCATGTGATTAATTTGTTTATTGCCTATTGGGACAGGCCTAATTATAAGTTGTTTGCTTTTCTTCAAACACATCATGGACAAACGTCTCTTTTCTAGTCTCGTCATGAATTTTTTCTTGCAATTTTAAGAATATTTTTCTGGTAAAATTGCGTCTTTATTCTGCTAATATTATTATATTTTTTGGTAATTAAACAAAAACAATTACAAGTTGTTCAATTCACTTAAAGGAAGACTGAAATAAAAGCCAGTTTTTTAAATATTTTCTGTCATTTTTAGTTTCCTTTTCAGAAATAAAGGTGTCAAAATATGGATATTAGTGAGATTTAGTATGAAAAAGTTAAAATTTCTAGATTACTTCCCATAAGTGAGTACTTTTTCATCAACATTAATAATATTTATTAACTTAAAATAAGCTCCTATATCTTGCTGAAAAGTTACTTGTGTTAGTTTTGTCTTATTTCAAGCACTTTAGAAATTAGACCAAAGATATTTGCTATAATGTGCTTTTGCAGGGATTAAGTTCATTTCTTATGTCCCATCGTTTTGTGTTCAATATCCTCGTAGAAGACACTGACGTCAGTCCCACTAAATGTAAAAACGTACAGAATATAACACATAAAAGAATTAAAAGATGAAATGCAGAGCTTTAACCAAGTTAAATTACGCAAACAAGTTGCATTCGGTGTTTTGGGACATGCAAATAAGAAAACACTCATCTGTCATTGCAGTAAGATGCTGCATGCCAACAATACTGGTTAACAATGCCAGAGTTAACTGCTGTGCATGGTTTACGGTCCAGACCTGGCTTCAAATGCTCTCTGAAAACCCTCCAAGTGCATTTATTAAGACCGCCTGACTTGAGCAGCAAAGCGTCAGAGATGCAACCAGTTTGGGTGTCCAGAGAGTTGCAGGCCAATGCTTCAAGTAATTAAGAGTTTCGATTTTCATTTGGCCCGAGGCAATGGAGAAGGAGACTGTCTGGACACAGAGCAAAAAGGACAAGGATGAATATTTGGCGTTATATTTATGTATATCAGTGACGTGCGGTGAGGTTCATGGCTGGTGAGGCACCAACTTAATTATAATCGGATTTACAAATCTAGACCCCCTGCATGTTATTGTTTACATAAGGAAATTTCGCGCATGCGTACAATGCTGGAGGGCAGAAAGGCTATTCTTTAACATGTGATGCTTAGCCGCGCTGCAGAACAATCCTGTTATCCCAATCAAACTTAGACATGTAGATATTATTAATTTCATGCTGTGCTTAACAGCAAAGGGAGAAACCGTTAAAGTACAACTCAAAACCACGTCTTTCTCGCTCTCTGTATCAGCGCAGCTACTGTATGGCTAGTTTGCTGTTACTCTGCAGTTGTGGAGTCACAAAGTCTGGGATCATGAGCGCCCCCAGCGATGAGGCAAGAGAACTGCCTGCCTCACCTCGAATCTGTTCTCTGCCGTTTCTGATCGCTCCTCAGCACACGAAACACGTTACACACACAGTTAGTGACAATAAAAACACAGTATATTAAATACATAAGCTGAATTATGGAAAAACAGTCCATACATTAAATGTTTTTTAACCATTTCATTGCCGGCGTACAGACAGGAGGAGCATGCTCTCATAGAACGGCAGCCAGTGTAGTCAGCGAGAGGTTGATCAATCCCAGGTGAGGCTCAGCTCACTGCTGCCTCACCGGCTTCACTTCCACGCATTTGAATGGAAAAATGCAAAAATCCAGCGATTTTGAAGAAACAAATAATCAGATTTGATTAAATTAAATGATAAAATAGGTATTTTATAGTACAAACCTCAGGGTGAATATATCTTTATAAATAAGTATTATTTTTCCATGATGACAGGTGAGGCTCTGCCTCCCCTGACCGCACGTCACTGATATAGAAACGATCCAAATTTCTGAAATATTTATTTTTATTTGAATGATGGATTTTCCAGGTGCATTTTGCTGTTTTTTCCAAGATTATTTAAGTTGAAATGGGCTGCATATTAATCAATTTGGAGTTTATTTTCATCTCCTCCTCAGGGCAACACATAACGCTCACTTAAATGAAGTTAGTTATATTCAGTGTTTGCACAGACATGGTTTAGGACATCGGCAAAAGTCGAAGGTTGCTGTTTTTAGCTTCTCAACCCTCTAAATAATGCAGAAATCAGCTGAAGGTTCAGATACCTCTGTGTTCGGACACGGCGAAAGCAGCTTTTCTACACCAGGAGACTCGGCCCCCACCAGCACCCTCGTTGCCATTCAGCTCTTAGAGATTCATGAGCGCGGGGCCAGTCAAAGCGGCCGGCCTAATCATGGAGAAAACACCACAGGCCATCGGGCCCGGGCGCGCAGGCAGCACCGAGACGCCCTTAATGGCGTGCTTAACCTTTGAACGAGACGCGTGTGAGGCCGATTCCTGTCGGCCCAGACGTCTCGTCAGGGTCCCATCCAGCAGGCGAGGCCTCGATTCAACCATCAGCAGCCAGATCAACCGCTGGCCTGGGGGCGAGCAGTGGGCGACACGCCGGACCCCCCTGTTGTCGGCTTTCAGATGGGATAGCGGACAGGGAGTGTCTGTTTGGGATTTGGCGGTCCAACACCTCGTCTTCCTCCACTGATTACTTCCAACTGCTCCAACAATAGCTGGGCGATTCATCGATTTCATCAAATAGTTTTTGGTTTTTGCACCTTGGGTTTCCGTACTCCAGAATGGCGGCCATCTCTTCGTTTTTTACATCTTCAAATTATTTGGACTCGACAACAAAATATAACAGGCTAAGATTGTTTTTTAAAAGGGAAATAAAGTCATGATTAAGCCTGCCATGGTAACGTTTTGCAATAAACTTAAGATTCTCATGAACATTTAACATTTGAACTACACAACATCTTAAATATGCAAAGTGAATAAGAAAACATATTAAATGAATTAAGAAGACTCTGCAAACAAAACTGTACTTCAGAAAAAGATCTAGTTGAGACCAAAACCCCAAACTGAAGACTTTTCATCAAGCAAATGGAAATTATTGAGCTTGTTTTAATTTATCATGCAATTATTTGCTGACCTCGTCATGGTTTATAAAAAACAGTCTTACTAATACCAGAATACGATGATGAAGTTAAAATAACACAAGAAAGGCTTAATGTTTCCAGAATAAAGATGTAACATTTAGAGAATGTAATTTTATATGAACTCCAGCACAATTATATTCAGAACATGAAAACCTGCTGTTTGAATGTAGCCAAAGTCACAAAATCATAAATATAAGCTTCAAAAAAATGTTAAATACAGAACAACACAAGACTGCTGTTGCATTTAACCAGTGGAGCTGAGAGAGTTTTTATGGTTAAAGATGCAAAGATTTGAGACCAAATCCATGGGAAACATCTGCTTTTTATATCTTACTTCACCAACGACATGAAGCTTTTCACAGCAAAAACACTAAATCTTAAGTATTATTGGTCCAATTCTTATTTTTTCAGTTTGTACTACATAAATGATTGTTTAATACTGAGAAAAAGTGCTAGATTATTTTACTTATGACATTTTTTCAAGTTATAAATGAAATAATCTGCCAATAGAACAAGTACTTTTCTATCAATATTAAGGAATTATTAACTTAAAACAAGCTCTTATAACTTGCTGAAAAGTTACTCTTCAGTTAGTTTCGTCTCACACTAACATATCTGCACTAGAAACTAGATAAAAAAACATAATATTTTGTGTTTTTGCAGATGTTTCTCATACATTTGGTCCCAAATCTTTGCATCTTTAACCAGAAAATCTCTCTCAGGTCTGCGGCGAGGTGGTGATTCCTGGAAATCAAACCATTTTCTGTATGCAAACAGACCTGCTCTGGGGTCATTCTAGTTGTGACAGATCTTTCTTTAATGTGTTTTCACTAAATTCATCAACCCACACACTCCGAAGCAGGCCCAGTCACTCAAACCAAGCACAAACAAATAGCTGGAGGCCAACGACCAGATCTGCAGAACTGTCGGTAACAACACTGTAATTGCATTGTTTAGTTTCAGGGGTCGTATCCTTAACCGTAGGATCTCCAAGTAAATCATGTTTTCCTGCCCTTCAGCAGCGCCGACTAAAGAATGCAGCGTCTGGCAGTCGCTGATGAACTTCTCAAAGTGTTCCTAATTGGATCGGACACAGAATAAAGTTAAGGAGGTTCTTTTTTTATTTTTTATTTTTTTTGCAGCGCGTATTCTCGGAGCAGGCTGTGGGAAAAAATGATGTTTATGACTTCTGAAGAAACATTTGGCAGCCAACGGTCATTAAGAGGAGTCCCGCCAAGTGAAAAGTTGCACTCTTTACCAAAATACACACGAAATCAAGACATAAATACTCAGGAGGGAAATGCTGCACGCCTGCCTGAACTAACTCCAGCTCTCTATCATCATTTCATTAATTGCTCCTGAAGTTTATGATACAGCGAGTGATGCACCAACTGGGAAGCAGGAAAACATATTTCCTGGGCCAAATGTGCAAGCATAAACATTTCATTCAGAATGGATCAAGTCATTTTGCCTTCTGTGTCATTTATTGTGTGCAAGAGAAAATATATTTTTCAAATTCAGGAAAATTTTCTCGTTATAAGAGGAAATATGGAAGGAAATTTATGCAAATGAGTCAATTCCCATGTTGTTAGATTTTAAAGATCATTACTGTCATATATGTCCAGAGCACAAATGACTCAAATTAATCCAGTGTTTCCATTTTTGTGGGATTTTCTGTCTTCTGTCAGAAGATAATTCCTGATAATGAGTCAGAATTTAATTGTTGTTTTTACACAGGCTTTTCTTTAACTTCCCTTGAGCTCTTTTGTTTTTGTTCATAAAGTAGATATGATGTTGCATGACAATGAAACAAATTTAAAATGATTTTAAACTGTTTACTTTTTAAAATGCCCACATAGGTGAAGTTTAAAAGGTTACTTTTTATGAGAAAATGCATTTTAATAAAAAAAAAATAGCATCAGACGGACGGACGGATGGACGTATGGATGGACGGACAGACGGACGGATTGATGGACGGACAGATGGATGGATGGACGGACGGACGGATGGATGCCCATTCTGCCGTCTTTCTACATGGTGAATCAAACTGTTTGTTACTTTTCGGCTCAGCTTGTCTTTCGGCTCAGTTTTAATGAAACTGAATGCAGATCTGATATTTGGTCCTGACTTTACTCAGAGTTATGGCTGAACTGTCTAATTGCCACAAAGACAATAAAAGAAACACGTATTTATCTGTTTAATTTAGCGGTTAAACAGCTCTCTGAACGGTCTGGCTCTGCTCCAGCTTGTCCGCTCAGAAGAAGTTGGTGTAATGAATGCAGAAGAAGAAGCCGGATCAAACAAACAGAAGAAAACTTTTCTCCATAAAGCCCTCTAAACCAGAAAGAGACGAGCCCTGACTGGCTCCACGTTGTGCCCATCCAATTTGCTTTGTTCCCCCTCACCTGCCTCTGTCATCGCGATGGGGGCCACTAGGGGCCATATTGGGGCCATCTTCTTTCCTTCCATAGGCTTTTCTTACTACTGCCTTTAAAGTCCTGCACTGCGATGTACATGGCCTTGATGTTTGCCTTGTACCCTACATGCAAAGCTATCATTATCCATGCCTCTTGACAATCGCAGGCCTCGTCTTTGTTACATCTGCAGCTCTTTGCCTTGGGCTATGACATGACTGCACGGTTGATCTCTTCTCTTTTACATATCGCTCCCTGTGTCTCTCCTCCTCTGTTTTTTCTCTCCTCAGACCATGTTTGAATCCAGCTCTGATTTGACAAACTGGAGAATATTTTACCTCTCAGCCTCTGTGACACCTCCGCTACTTTGATCAGTTCTGCAGTTTGAAGATAGTCGGCGAAAAAACGTGAACTGGTGTTTGACAAACTTTCGCTCTCAGGTTTGCTTTATGGTGTGATGTTTTTCACATCATTTCTGACAGTATTTTGGGGAATAACAGCTTTGACTGAAATTATTCCACCAACTGCTGGTAAAAACACGCTTATAAAACCCAACTCACCCTGAAAATACCTGCATTTACATCTGTAAATATCTTAATCACTATAATATTTCTGAAAAACATCAGTATCTACTTCATTAGTAGGGTTCCTACAAGGTATGACTGAAGTACTTGTGAGTTTCCTATCAAGGTAGAATACTTACAAGGTACCAGCTAGTACATACTAGTAAAAAGTGAAGGGTACACAAGGGTGCCATGTGAACTTAAGGGACACTACACCACAGGTCCCCAGACTGTCAATACTGGGGAACTTATGGTGTACTTACACAGTACCTAAAGTATAGACAAAAAGTTCTTATAGGGTACATGGAGGTGTACACGTACAGAAGCAACTACAAAAGGAAGTTACTTTCAGTGACACTTAAGAGACTAAATGTTTCTAGATGGGATATAAAGAGTATCTAGTGGGTAACTATAGGAGTACTTACAAGGTACCCACAAGTTCCCTGTAGGGGTTTCTACAGGGTATTTAAATAAGTACCTACAGAGTATGTACAAGGATAAAGGTATCTACAGGGTGCCTTCTAGGCAGATCCAGAGTTTGTGTGGAGGGCTTAAACAATACTTAGTAAGTATATACAAGGTTACCAACAGGGTAGTAGTAGGTACACCTACAAGTATGTACAGGAAGTACCTTTGGGAAGGATTCCTTCAATATCTCCATTTACTTACCAATGTGGTACCTACAAGGAACGCAAGAAGAACTTTGAGGTACTTACATGGTACCTATTGAAATATTCACAGGGTATGTAGAGGGAACTCGAAAAGATTCAATGGGACATGAAGAAGTATTCACAGAGGTACTTATGTGGTATGATATGTGGTTCTTACAATGTAACAATGAGGAATTTACAGGGTACTCAAGATAGATAGTTAAAGCCAACAGTGGTATCTGAAAAGTACACACTTGGTCCCCATAGAGGTGTATCCAGAGTACATTCAGGTGTACAAACAGTTTTTCCAATTTAAATAGTCTAGACTTGATTTGACCCACTGGTTTTGGATGGAGACATCAGTCAAGGACAGATTAACAATCAAAATACCCAAACCTTTCTTTATTGGATGATGTCAAGCATTTGATCTGAAATAGTATTTATTTGTGCTTGTTTGCTCCTCTAGATATTCAGGTGAAGGAGAATATATTTACTTCTGTGTCTCTTTAGAGCAACCATGGGCTGAATCTTTTTCCTGTCAGCTTCAGATGGCTGACTAACAACAAGCAGTGAGTTGAATTCCTTACTCTTTTAACAAGGGTCTTTGTGTTTTGATTGACACTACAGATAGCTGTTTCCTCCGGTTTAGAAGCCACAAGATGAACGGCGTACTGCTGAGTCAAATCCGCTCAATTATACACATCTCCAGAGTCAGAAGGTATTTACATTTCTATTTCAACCCAAAGAGCTGTTAATTAGTTCAGTTTCAGTGTGCCAAAAACTGCTTGACCTTCGTCTGGACACTGTTTTCCTCTTGCAGTTTCCAGAAAAACATAATATTTAAATATGCAGTCTGATCATGGATTGGGAGATTATTCATTCTTGTTTCAGTAAAAGCATTTGCTGGTATATGAAGCATGTCTTAATGCCATTAAAACTGGTTTTGATGCCTTCGTTGTTTCTGCTTTTTGCACCAAACTTCACACCAATTCCCACCCCAGGGTTCATGAAAAAGCTTCACATGGGGAGTCAACAGCTCTCTTCTCATCAACTGCGGGAGGTAGCCGCTCGGAGGCGTTCTGCAAACCCAACCACTGATCTTCAGAAGAAGACCTTACAGCCTGCCAGAGTCTGCCGAACTCAAAGGCCACACCGCCTCCCTGTTCTCACTAAGACGAGAGGAAGCAATGGAGGATTCTCCTAATAGTCGAATTCAAGGAAAATTGCTTCGCTAGTTTTATCTATTAGTCAGAAAGCAGTTTTTAAAAATGGCCACTATGTTTTTAAAAATGATCCAATGAGTTTTTTAAAATTAGAGTTTGCACCTGTAACAGAAGCTAGCAGCTAGCCACCAAGCAGGTAGTGACACTACATTGAAATATGAAGGGAAAGCTAAAAATAACTTTTAAAAAAATTTTTTGTAGATACGTCGTTGCAAAAGGTAATTATCTACAGATTTGTAGTTTTTTTCTTTAACAATATGTATGCTAATTTGATACAATTTGTATCAAATATCATACAAATTGTATCAAATTAGCATACATATTGTAAACTGCTGTATTAATTGTACTTTAGACTCCTAGTTTACAAGTTTATATTGTTTTGTAATTTGATAAATATATAAATAATGAAGTACCATGATTGTTACTGAAACTAATTGTCTTTTAGCGTAGCTTTGCTAACCCTGCCTTTAAACGAAGCTGGAGTCAATGCCAGAGAGTTTCTAATTCAAACTCACCACTCTGACACTCTATCTCCATTTCCAATGTCTATTTCAAGACCCCCAGCCCGGGGAAATTAATAATGAATGCATCCTGTCCGATTTAATTCAGCACTAATTAGGTCAGGAAAGTTTGGGAGCAAAAGGTACGGTCCAGGCCACGTGGTCGGGCCTCTCAGCGGGCAGCCACTTTCATGTGGAGAGAAAAAGTTGAGTGTTGAACAGAGAGATGGCAGGGGCAAGGCCAATGCCAACAGCGCCAGCATAGGGACGAGGGGCCAGGGCTGGAGACAAAGATAATAAAACCAAGAAGTGGCAGCTTCAGAAAGCCTCTGAAAAAGGACACACCAGGGAGATATCAACAGTGGGCCATCACCGAGTGGAAAAAAAAGAGAGCTGTCAGTCTGTTTGTTTGGCCTACGACTGCTGAGAAATAATTATTCCCTTTTAATTACAATTCGAAGAAAAGAAAGCTCAGGCTCTGCCGTCTCTAGACGGGGAAGCTGGTGTGGGGGCAAACGCTGCTGCCCAGAGCCGAGCGCCCGAGGAACAGCAAAGCAATGTTATCACCTTTCACACGCCGCCGAGCCAAAGAATAAACGACTTTGATCCGACTGCAAGTGCACTTTGGCCAACTTGGGTGGCACTCTGCAGTTTAAGCAGAAACTCTCTGGCAGGGGGAGTTCAGAGCACTGCAGGGAGGGGGAGGAGGAGGAGGAGAAGGGGGACAGATGAAGGTGACAGCTTTGGAGGTTAACCTCGATTTGAAGTCCCAACAGGACTCAAAAATCCCACAGGGCAAGAGATACCGCTCTGATCTTTCACATCTAGCTCAGATATTGTACCAATAATATCTGCTGAGGACAGACAGGCGGACCTAAAATGTTCTTCAAAGCTTGCCGTACTTCTCCTGACTCCTGACAGAACAATGTGCCTTATCCTTGGTATGTATTTTTAGCCGGCAAAATAAGTACTGAATACATTTGAATAGCAAATTCCTCTTTACGCGTGAAGATTGGCAGGCAGGCAGCAGCAGCTCCCCTGATTCAAATCATGCCAACCTGCTTAGTGGAGGCGATCCAGATGGAGTATCAGTTCAAGTACTGTAAATCTGCCTGATGGGGAGAGCGCCGTGGCTGCAATTCAAGCCCAGCTGTGATTTTGCGCTTACCTGCAAACAACTTTGTCAGGATGGATCTTGTTTTAGTTGGAAAAAATGCAAAGACAAACATCACAAAATTGCCACTTGCCAACCAGAGAAGGGGCCAAATTTAATCTTGAAACGGGACTAAAACTGGAATGTTTTGTATGGTTCTCATTCTGACATCAGCAGCACCTGTTCAGGATTAAATGTAAAACGATATTTAACGTCGCTCCTCTGTGGTGCAGCAGATTTTATGTAGGATACATCAGATGGTTCATGTTTGGGGATCCTCATCGTTAACTATAGTGAGAATTAAATCCAGAAAATACAATTACAATCAAAACTGTAGAGATAAAGAGCAAATTCTTTAAATTATTATTATTATTACATTAATATTCTTATTAATTGCATTATTATCATTTTCATTACTAATTTAATTATTTACTCTTTTGTATTATTTTCCTTTTTACCAATATTATTGTTAATCCAAATAATTCATATTATCATGTTATTAAATAAATTATGATCATTCCAATTATAAATACAGTAATTAATGTGTTACTTTAATATTATGAAATTATTTTTTTAATCCTGATTATTACTGGTAATATTAAACCAACTTTTATTTTTTTTAATGCAAGTTCTTTCTAGCATTTTAAATCATTCTTTACTTCTTTATATGTTCTTTCCAAACAGCCAAACTGTCTTATCATTTTTTTTTCAGGTTTTCTTTTCAAGTTTTTGCATCATTTCACTTTAGTAATTGATCATTTTCAAAGGAGGATTACTGTGCTAAGCAACTCAAATACATCTTTTAATCTGTCAAAAAGAGGTTTTTACTAAAGTTCAACTCAATCTGAGACACTTTTTGTTGATAGAATCAATAAATATCAACAATAACAGTTACTCAGTGAAAAAATGAAGCTTTAGTTCAATCAAAATGACTTCAAAGAGATAAACTCAGCATCTCTTATGCTACACAATAAGTTATCATGCACAAGAAATGCAATAAAACTGATTAAATAAGCAGCCAAAGTCCATTAAGATGATGTCTTTGTAAAAGTACAAAATCTCCAATTTCAGCCTCTTTTCGGGTTTGAGCTGGAAATCGTTGGATCTTGGCAAAAACGGATTGGCGATGATTTAATCTGACGAGATCATGTGCAACTCATGACGTATGAAGAGACAGACGAGGGTGATAATGTTTGATTTACCCTCTCTGTGTCAGTCGGTGCGCCTGGGAAAACTCTCCCCTCTCTGCCAGTAAAACAATAGCTGTGTGTTTACTGCAGCGCGGAAATAGTCGGAAGCTGAGGAGGTAAGCAGTGCACGCATTCAAGGTTTTCCTTTATATCTGATAAACAAAGCTGGAGCTGTTTTGCCTAAATGGAATATTCCTTACTATACAATAGATTGATACTCATCTGGACTTTCCTCCCAAGTCAGATGAAGCCTTTGTGAATTCATTTAAACAAGACGCAGCAGGAAATTGACCTCTTTTTTTTTTTTAGGAGGCATTTCTGAATGACTGAATCAAGTTTCAATCAAGTTTGTGCAGCAGAATAAGCAGGAAACACCCTCACTTTCTGAAATTACTCATTTCCAAACCTGCTGAGGGGATTTTAATACCAGCAGACCTTTTTCTATCCTATGGGAGCAGAAAAAGTAGAAACATATAATCCTTTTCCCTGCAGAAAAAGCCTCCAAGGGAGAGAAGCACTGAATCAAATTATTCTCCTAAGATGGTCTGACCTTAGCTTCACTTTATTCAAGCCTTCTTACCTCCACAATTTAACTGCTGTTCTTCTCTACCCCCCCGACAACTCCTTGCCATGCATGAATCACAGGTTAAATGCATTCCTTTCAACGCCGCGCTCCCAGCCGACGGGAATATAATTATGTTTTACAAGTCGACTCTTATCTGTAGCCTCCTTCATTCCCCCGCCGTGTATTTGGAGAGCTTTCCAGAAGTACTTTACGGTGTGTCAGGTTGCTGCTCCTCCATGTAAAAGCACTATTGTGTGGCTGAAAAGGTCTCCTCTCCACCAAAAGAAAAAAAAACATGGTGTAAATAACCTTTACGCAGCGAGTCCCATTTTTTGGGGGCTGATTTTCGCACTTGCTTCACAAAACCTTCTGCAAAGCCAGAAATATTATTACTGCAACGATAAACGTACACAATGCGCTCAGTGGAGGCAACTCTTCAGGCGTTATTGTTCGGACTGTGATGCAAAGTGAAATTAAAGTTGGAGGAAGTTTTCTACACCGCCTGACGAAAACAAAATGGTTACATTTAGGAAAAGTTAGCTGCGCTAACCGTAAAGCACAAATCATAAACATTATCTGCTAATGCTAAAGCGCTACACAAACATGGTGGTTAATGGAGGCTAATGCTAACTTCAAATTTAAATTAGACCTGCACTTGAAAAACTACAACCATCAAGAACCAATTTAATTTTGACATAACTTACATCCATTGTTACCAAAACTAATTCCACCATCCAACAATCTTATATTTGATTTTTATGTTATATGAAGATTTAAAGAAGATACTGTAGGATGTATGTAACCTTAAGCTAAAACAGGAAACAGAACATACGTAGCAAGAAAATGTGATGCTACGCTATGCAGACACTCTGCACTCACCTCGGCATACTGAATGCTTGAAGTGGGTGATTTGTCAGAGTTGAAGCAGTTTCATGATGGCTTTAACTTTCATCCTGAGATGCTCAGGTGATTTCTAGGTAAAACAAAAAGTGAGATATTGAAGAAAAAGGAGTGTAGAGGTAATAGCAAAAGAGTTCAGAAGGTGCAAAAGAGTTCAGAAGGTGCAAATTCTCTTAAAATGAGCTTAGAGATGATGCTTGTCAGGAGTGTTTCTACAAGAAAGTGGCTTGATGCGTTATAAAAAACTGAAATACATGTTTATTGGGGGTTAAAGGTGATGCATTTTGACTTTAAGAAGGTGAACATTGGTTTTAAAGCAAATCCCTGCTCCCATGTTGCAGCTGTAGCTTCCAGTATGAACACAGATCAATTTTACGACAAATACTACTTTAAAAAACTGTGTAAAATAATAAGAATTCACATAAAAAGTATGATTAGTGTTAAACCTGCAAAAAAGAGACAAAGCATGTGATGATTTGATGACTTGGCGACAATTATAACAATTATAAGTGTAGAAAAAGCCTCAGAGAACAGGTGTCTTCAGGTAGACAAACTCCAACTGCGAGCTTTATCAGACTCCCTTTGTCTAATCAGCACCTATTGTTCCTACTGTTGTATTCCTCATTAGCTGCCTTTGTTAACACGCATGTTTAATTATGCTGGTTAAAAGACTGTTGGCGGGAGTCAAAACAAACCAACCCGTTTCATTAAAAAGGCAGAGGGAAGAAGGGCAAGACAGCCCAAAATATAGAGGAAATTAAAGAAAATTATGACTGAGGTAATCAAGCCAGGAGAACAAGAGCGAAAGCTGCAGCAAAAAGTGAGAAAAGGAACAAAGACAAGAAAACAAAGTGTCTTTATGAGGGAAAATACCTGCAAGGCTGCTGCTGTTAGTTACAGCTGATCCCTGGGGAGCGGCTCTCCTGAGGTCCCTAAACATCCTGGAGAGAAAAAACAACAAATTACCCTGCAGCGGTTACATAACCTGTTCTAAAGGAGTGAAAACAAACACATGCACCAATATGTCAAGTTGTGAATTATACCGACCGACTCCTTTACAGCCTTTAGTTTTGGAACATTTGAATAGAATAACTCACAAGGGGAATAAAAATCTGTTAGTTTATATGAAGGCACAACAGACTTTTAATGCAAAGAATCTGCAGACTAATGAAAAGGAAATAAAATAAATAGTGAGCACTAGCTTTTCCTCCATTTAACTCCTCTGTGACTCCTCCAGCACACCTCACTACTGTCTCACTGCCACATCTCTGCCACTACGAACCTATTTATGCAACATCATTCCTCTCTCTCTACAAAGATGCAATGGGTTATCATCATTAAAGCAAAAATTGCATCTCTAGTACTCGTTCTTGGATTTAAACTGCTCAGTCCGGCACTCTTTCCCACCAAACTATTTGATACAAACTGATGCACGGTCAGTTTTAGTGAGTTTTGAGTTTTAGTACACAGTTTCCCCTTTCTGGTTACATGAAGGGTTTGAACACTTTTCCAACATTCAAAGTATGTTTTCAGACTTTTCCAGAACCACACTTTGGACATAAAAACTATAAAAATAAACTAAAACTAAAATACTACATCTTGAGATAGTATTCTACATTCTGCAGCAGAGACAAAGTAAGCTAAAATGCAACAAAATTTAATGTTTCTCATCAAATAATTAACTTTAGACATTGGGAAAAAGTTTGAAAATTGAAATATTTTCAATTATTTCAAAAACTTGTATTAACCCTGCAACCTTTTGTCATATAAATGCAAAAAAAAAATGCAAGCAAAGTACATTATTCTCATATATTAAAAAACAAGTTTTGTCCCCAATCGGAAGATTTGAAATCTTAGAAAATAAATATGATTGCATCCTGAAGCTGGGTGATATGGACTTATATGTTGTGGTACTATTCTAATAATAAAAGAAGTGACAATTAGGACTACTTATTATCTCCCTGTTATGCAATCTTAGCCACACACACATGAAAAAAGGTCTTACAACATCACCATTTCTTTCGGACACAAATCAAACTTTTGTTCAAATTTATTGATATTTTCATCAAACAAACAACGGAGAAAATAGTAAAAAAAATAATCCCAGCACTATTAAATGGAATAAAATCCCTATAGTGAAAAACTTTTATCACGATAAATGATAAACGATACTCTGCTTGAATTCGCTAAAACCTGAAAGCAAATGTTCAGCTCTGGCTCAAACAAAGGGAGGATATTGTTTGTTGAAGGGTGAACAGAGTAGGTGTGAATTATGCAAATAAATTCGGCGACACGAACTTGGACGGGGATGCGGCGTGGCAGAAGGAAGAAATATGGCGGCAGTGGTGGGCTCCACTTCCTCCCCTTCCCCTGGTTGCTTACCTTGAGGCAGCAGCTTATCTCATTTGCCTCCTTTTAAAAAAAATCAAAGTGTCTGGATTATCATAAGCACCTCCACCATTGTGCTCCCACTCAAAATAATTTCATCTGGCTCTCGCTCTTTTATCAGGTAAACAAGTGGCTCATATTTAGCAACTTCTCTGCTGTTCCCCGTTGGTTGAGATGTTGCTCCTTTCCCAACATTTCTTCATAAATTCTCTATTCCCTCTTGGTTGAAAAAAAAAAACCCATTAAGGGGATTTTTTCCTCCCTTTTGGCAACTGAGGCTGACAGGAAACAGAACAGGAAATGATATAATAGCTGCAGACGGGAGTGCTTCTCCCATGCCCGGCTGCTCCTCGTTTGACCTCTGAGACGACGAGGACTGCCATGTTTGGCTTCACGCTCGTGTTTAAGATCGGGACTTTTATTCCAGCAGGTGAACGCCTCACTTGTGAAAATAAAAACCTTCTAAAAACGATATTGACGCTCCACTGATGTAATGCATTACATCTATGTTTGTACGAAACCTTTCCAGAAAGCATTACATTTCCTATCTGATGACAGAACTTGAAGTTTCTCAACACTTTGGCGGATTAGCAGCTGAAAAACATCGGCAATAAAATGTCTGTACTGGATTTAAAACTTAAATCTAGTAATGTTCTTAATGGCTTTACAACCACAACGCAAAGGCCGAAAAACAATCTTATATTCCAGTAACATCATTTTAAGGTGTTTATGATCAGACTTGGCTGTAAACTGATATGGAGCATAAGTAGTGCCCAAACACAACGCCAGAGTGGAAAGACAACCGCAAAAGTTTTTAATGTGTTAATTTTGATTAATTAATTACATTAACCGAATTAATCTGGTGTGTTTCTGGTACGTCCGTAAATCTGACGCACAAGAAGCATCCGCTAACAGACGACGAAGCCGCTCCTCTTGACCTCACTGGGGATTCATTTTATTTCCAAAACAATCTGATTGGACGATAGAAAAGACGATTGTTGTGTTCAAGCTGTGCTAAAAGGAATTAGCCTATTAGTTGCAGCAGCACAGACGTCCCCAACACTAATATCAATATAACGTAAACAACAGATTAAAAGTGGTAAATATCTCTGATGCTCAGATCAAATTTCTATTTATTCAATATTTTGAAATGTGGCTTACTTTGTCGATGCATGATTTTTGACTAAAATGAGATCAAATCCCATTAGTGTAATACTAAGAAATTGCTAAAAAATCTGGGAAATTTCTACATTCATTACAGTTTTCTACCTGCTTTTAAGGGTTGAGAGAGAAAGTTAAATATCTCTGAAATGAAAATGGCGGCACAGATTTAGAAATAATTCAAAATGAATCAAGTTTAATACAAAAGCAAAAGAAAGAGCAAAATGGCAACTTGTGGATATTTTAAGCCAAACTCGAGTCGCTAAGGTAACAAAATGCAGCTCAACACTGGAGCATGGTGGTGGAGGAGTGATAATACGGGCTGATTATGCAAAACGTTCTGAATCAAAATGAATCAAAAACTTCCGACCAGACAGAAATCTCAAGGCAAAGCTGCGGATGTGGGTAGAAACTTTACATTACTTTAAGTTCATCCTCAGGACTATTTTATGTATTTTCTCCTGTTTGGATGTGAGAGATGGACGTGGACGAATTCCCCAGCTAATTAGCAGCACAGTTTTCCATCTCGTCCAAAAAGAGAGAGAAACCTCTGAGCCACAACAGTATGTGAAAGTTTTGCCCCCCTCCATCTGCTGAAGTCGTGCACAGAGGCTTAATTGGGGCCAAATCTTGTCAGAGCCTCTCCTTCTGAGCATCCGCCATTAGTTTGGAGCGTTTAACAGAAGGTTGCTATAAGGGTCCAAACTTATAATAAACTGATACTTTTACTTTCTTGCGTTTGGATAATTCAGAGTCTTAATAACACCTTTCACAGACAAATCGAACTGAAGTAGAGCCAGGAAAAGGGCCGGCGTGTTTAATGAACAGCACTAAGATCCGTTTTGTGGACAAAAATGTTGCTGAAAGCTCGTACTCAGTGTGACAAAGTGCAGCTGAGACGCAGAAAAAAGAGGAAAATCTAACTTTATATCGCAGCGTTTAGCTTAAACTGCATACTGTGTTCTGATGAAGGGTTACACCATTTAGTACCAATTAGCTTTACGAAAGTTTGACTTTTAAACCAAATTAAAAACTGCTTTCCAGAAGTTTATTTTTGTCATGTAAATACAGTGAATGCACAAACAGTTGTTGAGAGCATTTGTTTAGTTAATTTGTTCCTGTTTAATTGCCTGTTAGGGATGTTGGAGTTCTTCAACCAGCAAGAACCGGGTCACGAGTTATTTTGTGGGTCAGAAGCAGAAAAGTTTCTGAACTGCTGATCTGATCTGAGGGCGCAGGAACGAAATGTTCATCTGGACTTTTAACAGCTTTACGAAGGATAAAGAGCAAAAAAAAAAAGAAAAGAAATTAACTGAACTGAATAAAAACAAGCAAGAATCTCCAATAAAAACAGAATAAAGGAGCAAAAAAATTACTAATATTTTAAAAATCTGTATTTTATTTAAAGGAAATGAAAAAGGCAGGATATGAAAATACTGAAAAAAATAACACCAGATGAATTAAATCAAATTCAATTTGAAATAAAATAAAATATAACAAGCAGAATTAAACTAATGAAACTACATAAAATAAAAAAATGTCCAAAAAGACAAAATCAGGATGTATAAAATACAAATAAAACAATAAAAAATAAACAATGAAATTACAATTATTATTTCTTTATTTCTTTAAAGAAGAAATAAAAAATATATATTTTACTCTATGACACAATAAACAACAAAAAAATATAAGTTGGATTAAAATATGTCAAAACAGAGACAAAAAAATCTAAGAAAAACAACTAAACTTTAGAAAAGAAAAATTAAAACAAGCAAAACAAGGAAGGAAAACAAAATACATTGTAATTATTAAAACAAAGACATGGCAGCTGCAACTTCTCTCTCAGAAATTTCATTTGAATTTCTTCATGATTAGCCTGAAGCCTAAATCTGAATGTCCTGATAAAACAGCATGAATTTTATTCAGGTTTAACTCAGCGCAGATTTACTCCGCTGCGTCGTACCTCTTGTTTCTGCAGCCAGGAACACCTTGGTGTGTTTGTTTACAGCTTGAGCACATCTTCCCAGTCGTATGTCAGATGATTTCACACCCTCAGCCACACACAGATTTATAGAAATCATTCCCACGCGTCTGTTTCATTTCAGAGCCTCATATTTACGTCGGCGGCGGCGTCAGCCTGCGACACATTTACATAACACACATCGCCCCGCTGCGTCCACCGCCGAGTAAGTACTCAAGCTCGTCCCGGCCCCCTTTTCATATTTACAGCGTGACTGATTTAAGATGGACTGATTGTGGGGATTTAATTACGGGGGACACAATGGCCACACAATTCTGTTTTCTTCTCCTCCCTTCTTGCGAGGCGCTGACACGCCGCACACTCGGCTGCACACTGCCGAGGAATGTTTTACACTCCAAATGAGCTGTGCTTGCAGAAGAATTTAATTTGATCTGCTGCTGTAATTGTGCTCTCACACACATATACTGGGGGGAAAAAAAAAAAAAAAGAGGAAGAAGAAGAGGAGGATGAGGAGGAGGAGGCATGCCGGGGTTGGAGGGCGTGCAACTTTAAAATGTAATATGCACAAAAAGTAAATTAACTCAAGAGGAGAGGCCCTTGTGATGTGTTGACACTTGCAGTGGGAAGGGTGGAAGGGGAGGAGGGAGGAAAGAGAAACGGCCATGATAAAACAGCACAAAGAAAAGCCTTATGAATTTTATTAATGACTTGCAAGACAGTATGCAAAACATCAAAGGTCCACGGGAAAGATTAATGACCCTGTGTGAGACTGTTTAATTACCTCCAGCTAATTAGATTCTTGACCAAATTTTTAATATCTGAGTTCGTGCTCAACGCCTAATTGAGATTCCACCGTATTTATCAATCTTTAAATAATAATAATAATAATAATAATAATGTGAAGAGAAAAACTTCTGCTCCGCCATCGGGGCGCTCCAGGTTTTCCAAAAAGCAGAACATGGCTGGTTATCGGCTCCATCTCTGCGTCTAATGAAGTGCTAATAAACAGGCTCAGGCTGCTCTGTCAACGCTCGCCGCCGTAATTCTCTTATCTGGACCTGAGCTGAGTTCTCCGACTCTCCGAGGAGCCGCTCTCCTCCATCTAGGGCTGCTTCCGCTCTCCTTCTTCCGGATAATCCTCGCGCTGTTTACCAGCGCGCGCACGGTTTCATCTAAATCGTTAGCTTTGAACTCGCGGCGTGCATTATCTGTTCTGTGACCCCGCCGCCGCCGCCGCCGCTGTTGTTGTTGTTGTTATTGTTGCGACTGCTGCAATAATTGCACTTGGATTATTGCGGTTAGGTCAGAGACGACTCGGGGTGGTGCATCCACTTACTGAGACAAAGTTGTGGGAAATAGAACAACTACGCTAACTTTCCTCACCTTTAAAGTCAGGTTGAGGTCTGGACTTGGACTAGGCCACAGCAACACGTCCTGTTTGTGACTCAGTTTAGCTCAAGTTAAAGATAAAACAGTTTGAATCTACATGTGAATGCCAATCGGACTAGAGACTGCTCCAAAAGCAGGAAGTGGACTACAAAACAGGGTATTCTGGGTAAAAACAACCAAAACAAATTTGCTAAGCTATCGCTAATGGAAAAAAAAGGATTGTCATCTTTTACTAAAGAGAAATCCTCCAACGGCTAAAATTTTTGTTTACTTCTTCAGAGGTTTTTGTGTTGTTTCCTTCAGTGGTTCTGGGTGCAGCACCCCCACAGGCGAGGAGGTGAACTGCTTTTCAGCTGAAAATGTAACAACTGTTGCAATTTTGGTCCCAAATTGAACCAAATCTATTGGAATATCAAGCATAGAAACACCCTAAGAGCATCTCTAGTCTGAACCAGCTTAATTCTGATCACAAAGAGCTAAAAACAAACCAAGGTGTAAACAAGACAAAGCAAAACCCAAAACCAAGCTGAAAAATGAAAAATGGTTCATAACCAGTTTTAAACCAGTCAAAACCAGCCAGAACTGCAAAAGAATGGCTTCACATTTCACCACTTTGATGAACAGAGATGTGTTGAGAATCTTCAGTCAGAGGCTTCTTCAGATTCGCTGTAACACAGACTGCTACAGGAGGCCTTTCCTGGCACCCGCCATCACCGTCTTCTGTAACTCCTTGAAGAATCTGAATTAAGGATCTACAACAACATTTAATTTCCCTTTGGGATCATTAAAGTATTCCTGAATTTGATTCATGGCTGACTCAGACCACTACTCCTTTCTCCAGTCCTTTTCTGTTCGCCTTGTTGTCAACTTTAACCTTTAACCTGAGGCCTGTAGAGTCAGAGATAAAGCTCTTGAGCTTACTGTCGTTTATCTGGGAATTTCACCCTCCAACCTTGGGGTCAATCACTCCTGGAAATGTTTCCCAATAATGAAGAATGATGAACTTTGAACAGAGATCTGCAAACAGCTGAAGCTCCTGCTTTGTAAACTAAATGTTAGATTTAAATAACACAGAAATCGACTGAAGACGTATAATTTCTGAATTGCTAACGCTGCTGTTTTCCCACCGTGACATTGAGCTTTAATGCAGCAAACTGACAAAACTGCTGCTTTAAACACATGAGATTACATTTAATAATTTTAAAACCTGCTATAAATATGTTCTGATACATAAAACCAAAGGATTTCAGCATTTTTTAAGCTCATTGCCTTCAGGATGGAGGACCTGTTGATAGGTAAATCCTTCTTCTTCTGACCCAATAAGTTAAAAAAAATATATATATATACTGCATTATTTTAAAGTATTAGTTCTCAGAAATGCTAGCAAATTCTAGCAAAGCACAACGTCAGCTAAAAGTAGACAATTTCAATCTGAGAAAACATGAAAAAATTAATTTAGATGAAGAAAAAGAAATTCTCAAACTGTATTTTTTTACTGAGGGAGAAGCAATAACTCTCCCTGAAGCGTTTCTGGGATTAAGATTGTAGAGGAAGGTTCAACAAAGCAGCAGCAGCAATGCTGTCAAGCGCAGCACCATCTGCTGCCCAAATCCCTGAATTACAACTCGTCCCCAGATAACAAGCTCAAAGAGCCCTGCAGCAGTTCACTGTGAAATCATATCACTGTGTCAAGTTTCACAACACTAGTTTGAGAGGGTTAAGCCTTAATTAGCATGAATTCGTTATGAAGTCGTGTCTAAAAAGGCCTCACTCCCCCCTGATACTTCTCATTTTCCCTCAACCCCCCTTTCTTCTTCTCTTTTCCTCTCCTGCTCTCCTTTCGCTTCACTTTCACCCCGTTTCCCTCCCTCTGCCGCAGCGTGCAGGGTGTCGTTCTTCCACTGCCTCCATCCATTCGCTCCCATCTGCGTCTCCCCTTTAAAGGCCCGAGATCTAAATAGGAGCGGATCGCCTCCCTCGCTGGCGTTTCATTAGTGGCAATTAGAAAGCCGGTGCTGCGTCGTCCCATAAGACTGGAACCGGTGGGGGAGCAGAGGCGAGGCGCGGGGCCGCTTTAGCTCATTGAGATGAAGTATGGATGACAACGCTTTCATCAAACGGGCAACAATTCCTCGCCGACATATTTGAGCCGAGTGTCGGAGGTACCATTCTGACAATTACGACAATTAACACTGTCAAAATAAAGCCATTAGCTTAGCGAGAGGGCAAACCGATGCACTTAATTACAGGGTTTTCTGTCAGAATGGATTCCCTTCAGACTTTTTCTGAATTAGAAAAGGGAACAAGTTAAGAATGTGGCGCGGGTTTGGGTGGAAGAGCCGGCATCTGCCGCAGCGGCTCGTCTCGCTGCAGGTCGATGGACGTCGGCGGTGAAAATCAGCAGCGACCTCACGCTACGACGACAATTTACTGACATCTGAAAATGAAGGATTTGGGTTGTTTGTGTTGGAAAAGGTGTTGGATCACAACTCGAGGTTCGCCATTGTTTCTTATGTGGCACTAAGTTTAATTTATCAGTGAAATTAATGCAGTTTTCATTTGTTTTACTATTATATCAATCAATTCCTCCAGTTTCTTGAGAATTATCAGGCACTAATACATAACTGGGATTTTTCTCAAAAATTGTCATAAACTTTCTTATTTGTACTAAACAGCTGCATCAGCCTTAATTTATGTCGGATTATAGTCCAAGTAATAAAAAGCTGCATTTACCGCAAATATTTCCAAATTAGCACAACAACCACTTTGATTTTCATTGAAAAAATCCACAAAACAATTGTGAAATCCTGGAGGGACTGAAAAGATGTTCAATGATATTATTTAATTTTAAGAATTCATTGATATTTTAACAGCTTGTTAACTGGTTCAATCAATACATCCTGGCACAACTGGCCCTTTAAGAGCATTCTTGATCTTGATTTGGACCAAAATGAAAATGAATTTGACACCCCTGTGAGTTGTAGCAGACAGCACACAAACGTTTTCATATTTTTATACTTTTAGATGCACTATGAAGCTGTTCTATCTCCTGCTGGTGCAGTTTCAGTCTTATTTGTCAAACTGCATTTTTTCCTTTCAGTAGTCTTCATTAGCTCCCCTTGTTAGCTGTGGAGCACCTCAGAGCTCCAATTTAGGTCTCTTTCTGTTTTGATAGCATCGTTTTTGAGAAAAAAACTAAATATACGGATGTGTTGATTCATTAAAAAATGCAATATCAGACCTTAAAGTGAACATTTTATGCTTTTAAATCTACCTTTTCACAATGAAATCACTTAGCTGTGGCCTATATAAAGGGGAACAGCAATTATTTGGTCTGTTTGGCCATTTTTGGAGTTTGATAATAGAGGTATGGCAATATAGTGGTGCAAAAAACTTTTCAAAACTGAATGGATTTGGATTATGGTTTCCCAAAAAAAACAAAAAAAACAATGCTAAGTTGTTTATGTAATAGTTCTGTTCAAAACACAAAGTGCTATGCTAGCTTTTCAAGACGTTAAAAGCTAGCATAGCACATAGTGCTAACATAAGCAGGACATAGGATGCTAGTGCTAGCAAAACGATGGCCAGGACGTCACATTTTGAACATTTTCACTTCTCAAATTGTCAGCATCTTTGAACATGAACTCAATTATCGCAGCAAAAAATAAAAATGGCGGATTTGTGCAACTTGTTAGCTGCAAATAGTGTGACATTATAGTTCAAAAACACAACAGGGATTAGTGAAAACTTTACAGAATGAAAAATATGACGCAAACAGAATGTAAAGGCATCTACACAGAACTGGCAGAAAAAAAATTAAGGTATTGAAGGTATAAAAATGTGGATTATATCCCTTTTTATTCTTTGCTGCCTCTTGTAGTTCTTACAGTTTTTCATTTGTGATGTGATTCCAAAACATTAAGTTTTATACTGAATCTAATGCAGTAATAACTGGTTATATTTGCTGCCACTTTAGAAAACTTCTGAATTGAAGACGCAGTAAACGTAAAATATTTTCTTAATTTCTTGAATTGTCCTGATTAATTTCTCTCAAAGCGTCTGATCTCTTCACTAACACTACATCTGAGAGTCCACAACTCCCCCATTGTTTCAAGGAACACTCTTGCACCTGTTTCTTCACCGAGAACAAAACACAAAAGGAGCCGCGCTTCCAGACTCGGAGGGAGCAGTTTATGCGAACAGAAGGGCCGAGTGAAACTCCACTGATCCGTGAAGTGCAGAGAGAGGTGGCCTCCTGCCAGCCTCAAATTGAAATAAACTATCAAACAATATAAGACTGAGTTTTGTCACCTTTAAAATATGCACCCGGTTGCATCTGTCTGCAGATGCTCTGGGGGAAAGCTGTTCTTCTTTGACGCGGCGATGTGAAAATACAATTACACAATCTCCAGGGAAACCCTGGCCTGTCACATTACATTTACCTTAGGTTAAAGAGAACGTCGACTTGCTTCTGCTCATCTCTCCATCCATCCATCAAGCCAACATCTTCTCTAAGTAGATGAGGTCACCGTTTCACGGCTCGGGTGCCTGCAAAGCAGCAAAACCAGATCAGTTTAAGTGACTATCTGAGGTCGTTTTATGGCATGCACCTGTTTTCAGACAGAAAAGCAAATCAAAATCACATTTTAGCAAGCCTGTGGGAATCATACGGTGGGATTATTGATGGAGAGAGGGTTAGAGTCGGTGATATCTGAGTCAGAACTGACCCGTGTTTGCATTGTGAGACGGATGAGTGGAGACGGTACTGTTCTGCAGCGATAAGAACCGGATTCAGCTTCACGTCCGGGGTGATTTTTCACCAACAGGTCAAAATGTGCAGCTAAAACATGTCTGTTTCTCTTTAAATCTAAATAAATATAAATACGACATATTGTCATATTATACTCAGATTACGATGCTTTTTATTTGCTTTTATTTGAATATAAAAAGAACCAAAATCAAAACTTCAGGTTTGTTTTGTTTTGCAGGAAACCTTAAAAAAAAAGTATTTTTGGATATTTACTGTATTAAAAGAAAAGGAACTGGGGTGCACTGTGGTGGCGCAGGTGTTAAGCACATCTCACATATGGAGGCCTTAGTCCTCGACACAGCCATCGCAGGTTCGATTCCCGACCTTTGCTGCATGTCCTTCTCTCATTACCAACTTTCCTGTGAATTAACTATCAAATAGAAGCAATTAGAGATAAAAAAAGGGAGTTAGTTTTCTAATTCTTTTGGTTTTGATTAAACAAATTCATTTTCAGTTATAAGAAAAGGATTTGGTTTCTTTTCAAACACTAAGTTTAATTAATTAAATAGAAGCAAAAAAAAGTACTTATGTACATTTTCTATTGTATAAAAATTTATGTGTGGAATGATTTCAGCTTAATTAAAAATAAAAAGTCTATCTGGATCTTTTGATGGACGGACCAAGTTTGTATCAGTCAAACTCTACGTTAGGAGCCGTAAAAATTATTTCCAAGGGCTGCAAATGGCCCCCAGGCCACACTTTGGACCCCCTGCTCTTAAACAATGACTTTGCAAACTTCTGATAATTAAATTCAAAACATTTAAGTTAAGTGGAGTGTAAGGAAACACCTCAAACTATTTGTTTCCTTGTGAGAAATAGGAAGAGTTGTTAGCGCCATTAGCTAGCTTAATTAGCTGCTTGCTAATAAACTCAGCTAAAACTTAAAAACTACCAAAATTAATATTTCTGTGACTATTATCAGTTGCATAAAATAAACCAGCCATTTTTACTCTTTTAAAAAATTAAGAAATCATCTATATATTTGCTGACATAGCTATTTGCTGTTTTTTAATTCAATACATTTAATTATTTATAGTTTTTTCTTCTTTTTTAAACCCAGAAATAAAAATACCTACAAAGAGCAGAAATTACATTTTCAAACCAGCATGAAGCAGATAAAGTTTTTGTTTTGATCGTAATCCAGTTAATCAAATTTAATTTCAGGCTAACTTAATGATATAAAGAATCTTTCCAGCTCAGTAGAAAATGTTTGGTGTATTTCAGCTCAAATTACGTCTATTATTCAATTTCTGCAATCTTATTTCCTGAAATAATCTCCATCTTGGGCAAAATCAGTGAGTCTGTAAATCAGAGCACTTTGAGACGTTGGGATCGCTGTAGCTGCCGGTGCTGCTCTTGGTTTTTTTTATCAAAAGAGGAAGCTGATGAGTCCCTTCAGATAAGGATAGAAGCCCTTCGCTTAAAGCATCAACTTATTAAATGAATATGTTCTCCATCACGCCAAACGCTTTATTGTATCTCTCAGGGACACAAAATGCAATTTGTATCATTTTTGCGCAGCACATCAAAAGAAAGTAGGCCGAGCATGGTGACTCACAGCACCAAGAAGACGCTCTGTTTCCAATCGAAGGAAATCAAATCTGCGCTCTGGTTCTTCTTTTCTTTGTAGATCTCCGTTTGTTTGATAAGGCTGCCGGCGGTAAATGGGTGGATAAGTTGAGACGAAAACAGTGACACGGCCGCTCTGTCGGCTCATGGGCCGTCAGCTTATCAATAAATGACATCATCTGGCCCCCGGACGTCTTTCTGTCTGTCACATTGGTGGCACACAAATTAAAGAAAAGAGGGATAAACGGGAAAAAAAGGGATGTCAATTTTCCCCATTAGGACTCTGGATAAAGTAAAACAAGGGACAGTTTGTCTCCAAAAGAAAAACTTTAAGAAACATCTAATAAATTCACTGAACTACAAAGACAAAAGTTGAAAACAAGGTTTAAAATCATCATTTGTATGCATCTCATCTTAAAGACCAAAACAAACCTTTGTGTCACTAACTGAGGTTATGCGGAGTAGCTAAAAACAGTCAGTAACCTGCAAGAAAAGACAGCAGTAAAGAGAATCTCAGTGTGGAAAACTGAGTTTGTTTAAGCTCAAGACAACAGCTTGTTCAGCTAACAACAAGAGTCAGTGTCACCCATTAAGTTAACAGCTACTGTTAGCTTATCCGGCTATCCACTAGCAGAATTAGCTGTTAACTTTTGCAGCTCTTGGCAACAAAAGCTACTAAGTCTAAAAGCTGTTAGCTTGACCATCAGGTTAAGCAGCTCTTATGGTGAAAACAAGTTTCTAAGATTAAGTTCGCAAAATAACTAGGAAGCGCTAAGTCTGGGTAAATGTCAACTATAAGCCTGATAAAATGAAAGTGTGGGTAAATGTTAGCTACAAAAGTTGCTACATCAAAAATAATGCTAGCTTAGCCATCAGCTTAAGCAGCTCTTAAGGTGAGAACAAGTTGCCAAGTTTAAATTAGCTGAATATTTCTTACCATAAGAAGTTCAAAGTTTGCTTGACCCTAATAAGAGGTCAGGCTAACCTCATATTAGCTTGACCACCAGGTTAATCAGCTGTTATGGTAAAAACAAGTCGCTAAGCTTAAGTTGGTTAAATAACTAACTATATTAGGAAGCAATAAGGCTGGGTAAATGTTAGCTTAGTTGGTTATTAGCCTGATAAAATGAAAGTGTGGGTAAATGTTAGCTACAAAAGTTGCTGTATCAAAAATAATGTTAGCTTACCCTTTAGTTTAAGCAGCTCTTATGATGAAAGCAAGTTGCTAAGCTTAAATTGGCAATTATAACCCAAACCTAGAAACTCTAGGTTTGGCTAAGTGTTAGCCTTGACAGCTATTAACCCAATGAACTGGAAGTGTGGGGAAATGTTAGCAACTAGGTCAAAAAGCTGTCAGCTTAACTAACTGGTAGCCGGACTCATAGGCATATTTTCCATCAACTATTTCGACGCCAATATGAGGAGTAGGAAAAATCCAAGTGTGGTAAAAAGGGCTACATTCCTCTACTGCATAATGGCTGCAAAAACATTAGCCTCATCTAAATGGAATGCTAACTATCCATTTTAAAAATAGTTAATGTTGGCATTAATTTTTAGCTGATACAATGAACCCCATGACCAGTTTAAAGTCCCATTTTTCACAATGATGCTTTTGTTTGCTTTTACTAGGATTTGGCAAGTTGTGTTTAATGTGACACTGACCATAAAACATCTTACGTTTCATTATGATAGTGGGAACTTTTTCCATGTGATTTAGGTGATATTATCAAACAGATGATATCAGTTGGCACACGGGGGTAATGATGTCTACAGAAATTTAAAAAAGCAGTAGCTGCAGGTTAGTAGCTGCAGAAACAAAGCTACAGCTGTATTTTCTTTCACGCTGTGAATATAAGACGACAAACAATATTGCATTCTGTTTAAAAGCTAAACAAAACAGGGAGACTTTCTTTCTCCACTTACATAATCCAAGGAAAAGTAAATGCTAACAGCAAATGTTCATTTACATTCATCACAATGCAAACTAAAGCTTTTCCGTTAAATTGAATGTGGCAATTATACTTAAAAAAGTTAAATGAGTGTAAACGTAAAGCCTGTGCAGCTTCAAACTTGTTTTTCTGAGCCATGCCGAAGATGGCCGAGCTCATTAGCTGTCAGCTGACAGCCTGTACGGCCGAGTGTTTGCGGCTTCTTTTTAATGTATCTCTGAAAACAGCAGGAGTCCGACTGTGAGCAAACCTGTGGCAAATTACACAGTGGGAGGCTTCTCCTCTCTGTGACTAACTTGTGTGAATTTTGACAGAAAACTGGGGGAAATGATAAACATGAAGCCGGTGTAATATCCTTTGAATTAAATTAGTCAAATTCAGAAAAGTGAGCTGGACAAACAGGTTGGGATTTTGCTCCAGAACACTTTTAATATTAAGGGATGATAAGTTGTTTAAAGCAAAGCAATTAAAAGGAGACACTTTCTACTAAAAAAATCTAAAGTTAAAGTAAATGAAGGTGTTTGATGTAAAATATTCATCCATCTGAATGTCTCCTCTGGGTTCGAATAGTCTCAAAAACACTTTGATGTTAGCATGTTAGCATGCCAAAAATAGGTAATCAATCGACAAAGATTTATTAAATGTAACTCAAACTTTCTATGCTTCTTTAATTTTGTAGATTATCGCCGTGGTTGGTGATTTGTATCAAATAGATTTACATTTGACAAATTCGTCCACAGAAACAAAATCTCCGCTCTGATTTGCTCTCACTGATAGCATTGCTATCTGTCCTGTAAAAATGTAATCATACTTGAAAAACTAAGAATTTATCTTGACTATTTGTTAGTCCAAATATTTGTTAGCTTGAGTTTAAACAATAGCTACCTGGCTTTAGCAGCAGTTAGCTTGAGATAAAATTAGCTTTAAATAAATTTAATGTAAATGGTTGTTAGCCTGAGATGCTATTGACTAGCATTTAGTATGAGTTACTCTTGGTGACTGTTTATCTTACCAGCTGTTAGCCTGAGTATTTGTTAGCCTGAGTAGCCATTAGCTTAAATTTAAGCAATACCTAGCTAGCTTTACCAACAGTTAGCTTGAGTAAAAATTAGCTTGAGTAGATTTAGCCTGAATGATTGTTAGCCTGAGATGCTACTATCCTGACCAGCATTTAGTAATAAATAGTTACTCTTAGTGATTGTTTATCTTTCTAGCTATTAGCTTGAGTATTTGTCAGCCTGAGTAGTTGGTATTCTTATTAGCTGTCAATACTAAGTAGTTTTAGTAGTTGCTAACTTTTGTAGCTGTTAGCCTAAGCTGCCATTACCTTGACTAGATGTTAGCAGTTTGATTGGTTCTTAGCTTGACTCCTTAATAGAAACATTTCCTCCAGGTAGTTATTTAACCTCTGACCTCAATGATAAATTAGTTTTGTTCATTTCAAAACTATTTGGGTCTTCAAAATAAAAGCACTTCCTGTTCTATTCACTCAGAATTTTGATTTGTCTTAACTATTCACCACATTATGCCGTTGTGTTGTCATTTACAGTATATTTTAAAACATTTTCACTGTTAAGACTTTTAAAACAAAGCTTTTAAATGCAGATTTGAAATGTAGTTTTTAAAAAAAACATTAAAATAAATAAATAAGTTAGTGTGAAGAAGCGCTGTTTGATTCATTCAGGAATCCAATATCAACAGGAGTAAAAGTTTTGTATTATTTTCCCTTAAACATAAATGTATAACTACATGCAAGCCTAACATTTTGTTATCAGAAACTAGAGACAATGAAAAAATACGAAGCTTTGGAAAAGGTGGGAACATTTGAAGTTCAGCAAACTAATTCTGCTTTAGAGCTAAATACTCCAGAACACAAGCGTGTAAAAGTGAAATAACCGCCTTTCTTTATGAAAGGCTGAGTGACTGCGTCATCAGTCACTCAGCCTGAGTTGGTGGCACGAGAGCGGAAACTTCAAAGACGGGTCAGAGTCGGCCTTCAGCAGAGCACGAGTGGCACGGCTCAAACCGCATTGTGTTCGCACAACAATGGACGACCATTACGGTGGAGACTGTTATCAGCCGAGGCCGACCAGGGAAGGTTCCTGTCTCATTGTGATCCATCGGAGCAGATTGTGTTCACCGGAGAGCTCAGACTAAACATATTAGGGTGTAAGAAGACACACCTGAGGCTTATCTGATGGGAAATGGTACCGGGACAATGTCCTGAACTAAAGAAAAAGAAGTTTTTTTTTAGAAAAACTGCGTCACTGTGCCTTTAGACCTCCTTTTACTTGATTCTGTTAAAAGTATTGCACTTAAAGTAGCGTGTGTTTATACAAGTGAGCCTTTATTGTCTTTGCAAACTCTGAAAACAACATGTGGACCCCCCCCCAAAAAAATCCAAGAGTATCCCTCGTTAAAAGTCAGTGTGACATCTTTTAATGACAAAGCCGCGGATGAATTGTTTATGCTGCTTTTATGGGTGTGTGAGTTTGTGGAGTGAATAATTCGGAGGAGAGAAAAAAGAAAAGGAGGGAAGGCAAAGACACATCTGAAACATATGGGAGGAAATCACATTGAAAGCAGTGAGCAGTAAATTAATGGTAACAGATGCCAAGATGTCTGGGTGGGGCTTTTTTTCCTTCTCTTTGCTTGATTTTGTTTTTTCTTGCATTCTTAATGTTGGGAAATAACAGAAATAAAACTCTGGTCACTTCTTGGCTGCAGCTCAAACTGCGATACCTGCTTCCGCCGGCAACAATTAATCCACTAATTTATTTACAGCGATAATAGTTCTGCAACTGCAGACGGTGATGTAAATTATTGATGCAGACCTGCAACTTCTGATGAGATAAAACAGATCTCTGATCTCTGAATGTTTTGGCGTATTCGAATATGTTTAAGTGTGTGTGTGTGTGTGTGTGTGTGTTTCTTTGTGTACAGCAGGGTTGGCCTATGTCCAAGCATGAGCTGCAACAAAGACAACCTTGCTCTTAATGGCACATATCTGGGAGATGGAGGAGCACGATACATGAAAAGCGCTGTGATCATTACACTGATAGCAATTATCCTTCAGGAGGCTCTAATGGTGACACACACACACAGAGGCAAGCTTGCAATCAAGGGTGGTGGGCAATTAAATGCTTTTTGGTGAACCTTTAAAGACGAACAAAGGAGAGACACCATCTTCAAGAACAAAAGAGGGAAAGAAATCAGGACAAAGGATATTAATGTGGTTTATTAATCTTTTCTTAATGTGTGGCAGTGGCCTGAAAGGGGGTGTTGAGAGGGTCTCTGTGGCTTTGGCAGGAGTATGATTGAGTGCAGGGGCCAGCGTGTCGGAGGGGACAAAAACAACAAGGTAATTAAAGCTTAAAGCGTGCCGTTTATGCTCCGCCATCCGTGACGGCGTAAGGTGTCTTCCGTCCAAACCCCAATGAAAAATAAGTCAGGTAATTGTCATTGCGTTATCCGTGTCAGCATTTATTAAATGGGTAATTCATCTTCATGGAGAAGGCAAAATAATGCAGGTAGGTTTATTTGTGGTAATTGTGGCTGCTGAAATGTCCCAGTGCTGGGATACTCAGTCTCTGAATAATCCAGATTACACAGATATTTCTCTACAACTTGCTTGTTTTCATTGTAATAATTTAAATAATTCATCAGTTTACTCAGTAAAAACATAAAGAAGGGAATAGTTGTGAAAATAACTGATGTAGCATTAGCTTCAACCGCTAGGTGAGCTATTACCTTACAGTTACTCGTGCTAACAGCTTAAGTAAACATTAGCTTTAGAAATTTGTAGGATATGAATTAGCCTGAAAAGCTACATGTGTAAATGTTAGCTTTACCTTAAATAGTTATCTCTATTAGCTTTTAGCCTCAGTAGTCTGAAAAGCTGCTAGCTTGAATTTCTTCTGTTTCTGATTTTTTTGTTAACCTAATTTCTTGAATGAATTATTCTCTGAATAGTTTGAATAGCAGGTATAACTGGAAACTGCTTGCAGCTTTCATAGCAGCTAGCTTGAAGATTAGCTCAATACTAATTAAATCAAGAATTAGAACCAGCAGATAGGGTGAGTTTCAGAAATATTGTTTTATTTAATTGCAGCTTATATGAAATGCTAGAGAGAAAATGTAGTTGTCAATGTGTCTTACACAAAGAAAATAATGTTTGTTTCACTAGTAAAATATTAGAAGCAATCAGCTTTTAAGATGAAAACTTTCAAATCGTCCAACGCTGTAGCACGTCCAGCTTAACAGTGATCTGCAGAATGGCAACAGGAAGTCAGCTAACGTGCTACTGCACTTATACTAGCATGGCATGGGATTAACACTGAACCTAACATGTGGACCAATTAAAATCCAGGAGTATCTGTCCATAGACAAAACATGTAATCGTTATTTCATTCATTATGTGGGTAGTTTATATTGCAGATGACGGCAAAATAATGCCGGTAGGTTTACCTGTCATAGTCTGAGAAAATTAGAGTTTTCCAGGAGAAACGACAAACACACAGAGAAAGAAATTATCTTCAGCAATACACTCCCCTGAGGGTTTTTTTCTTGTTGAGAAAGGAAAGTCGCCACATGGAGAGAAACCTTTGAGTTAAAGTTTTCGAAGGCATCACCAGCACCTCCCTCCCACCACACATTTCACATTCTGTTTCTAGTGTTCTTCGTTTTCTGTTTTTTCAAAGTGCGACGGGTTGACTAAAGAGAACGCACCCCGTTGTTTATTCTCCCCCTCGCGCGGTTACAAAGAGGAGCGTAAAAAAGTTACAAGGTTGTCCCCCGTGGGGTTAGATTTCAAACAGCACCTGTCAAAGCAGATGGGGCATTTAAATAAGAGTCTTTAAGAGGTATTTGTTACAGCAGAGCTCAGGAGTACCTGCTGTGCTCGCCGATGCTTTTCACGGCTGTCGTTGCTCTTGCAGAATCTGTTTGCTGTGTTTGCGGGGATAAACATCACATTAAAAAAAAAAAGAAAAAACAAAAAAACCCACTGAGGCCACAAATTACACCAGAGAAGACTGCATTAATGTAGCTGCTGAAGCGAGAGAACTCATGTCTGCTCGTGCTACTGTGCAAGATGTACCGCATATATAAATGCTTAGATATGAGGAAAAGACAAGACAGAAATACAGGTTCTGCAAAAATACTTACAGAAAAAACCCAAGCAAGTTTATCTTAAATGTTAGGGTGAATGTGTGTCACATGACATCCTTATCTGACCTGATCTTAATTCAAAACAACATGCTGGTTTGAAGACGTCCACCGCAGAGCGCTGACAGCACACGAGGCTTCATTCTCAGCGTGGGCTCACACCTGGGAATGTTCTGAGTCCAAACATCGCCCTGGACAGATGTGTCCTCACAGCCGAGGGTGTCTCCAAAGACAACAAGCAGGAATTATGCTTAAAGAAATCCACGTAATTACATTAAAATCTCTGGAAGTGAATCTCTTCTTAGTCTTGTTTCTGTTCATGTTGCACTAGCAGCACAGCTAGCTGCTATAGAAAGTTAGAAAAGTAGCATCAACAAAATATGTTTCACAGAGATGCATCAAGAACTCATAATTATCATTTTTCCGATTCTTTAGGTTTCGTTGAGGGAAGACTTGGCCATTTCTAGCGTCAAAGTTTTAAAAAATCATTTCAAGGAAGCACAGAGTAAGATTTTCCAAAATATTTTGCATATTTCAGGATTTATTTTGCAAAATAAGTCAGACAATGCAGCTTTGGCAGCTTAAATATAGGCAGAATGCCACTTCACATGCTATTGGTTGGTGTTTGCAAAGCAGCCAATCCAGGAGCGCCAATCATTGTCCTTGATGCTGATTGGCTGAACTCCCAAAACAACCAATAAGGAAGACTAGATGTTGGCTTCTAAGATGGTTTCCACTGTCCAAATTAATTCATATTAAGATATATTTAGTGTTTTAAATGCTAAATCAGGCAGTTATAGGTTTTTAGACAAAACAGTTTTATTACTGTATTTCAATACATGTTGATTTGTTGAATTACTTTACCTTTTTGGGGGTTAATACATATAGTTTGCAGTACTATAAGGTCTAGAACTGGACACTGTTGATCTGTTTTGTCAATATCTGAACTTAGGTGATTCATTTCAGCTGCTCAGTTCTTTAAAACTATTACTAAACCACCGAATCGCTCATCCATGGAGTCCAACCGAGCGCTCTCACTGGAGAAGATTGATGACAAGCGCTTGTAGCCGAGCGCAGAGGAAGTAGATGACAGGCCAGGAGTTGCCATGTCTGAGATTGATCCCCTCTTGAGATGACCGTCCTGTCACATCGGCTGCCTTTGTGCTCCGGAGCGCTGCGTCCAGCCCTCTTTCTCACTCTGGGACTTGAAGCTTGAGGTCACTGCGAGACGTTCACCTCGCCGTCCATCGCCACGGCGCCAAGCTCTTTCCATGACAGGAAGGAGACACTGGTGGATTGTGTCATTTCCATCTCTTCTCTTTACATCCATGTGCAGCTTTTGCTATCCTTCAATCAGCAAGAATGTAAATGAGGATTGTCTCTTGTTCTTTGCATGCTGAACTTCATTCAGATTGTCAGGCACTTAAGAACTGACAAAACACTTTCTCCGACTCCCCGTCATTCCCTCCGCTGTCAGAGGAGATAATAAATAAAAATGACTTCTGCGTGGGCGGAGGCAGAAAGGCCAAGACGGAACATCAAGAGATGGACAAAGTGTTTCCAGAGGCCTGTAGGGAAACCGCGGACCGGCTCGCACTTCGATGTGTACACACAAACACTCAGGATGCAGGCGGGCGGCCCCCTGCTCCCCCAAGGCTTATAATGGGAATAGGCAATGTGACAAAGAGTTAAAGGCATGGCAGGCCGGTGTCCCAGATAATAGGACAAGCTGTCCACAGTCGCTGCTTCTTGCTTTGGTATGGCCAAACAAGGCCTAATGTGGCGAGTTTGTACCCAGCTGGGGGTTTGACAGAGGGTTGGGTGGGTAGATAAACGAAACACAGCCTCACCACACAGCTGTGCATAACCCAAAAACTTCAGCTTTGGAAAGGCATCAAACTCAGATAACTGAGTGAAAGTCAGCCACAACAGGGGAGCAAATGAGAAGGTAGAAAGCAGACACAGAAGTAGAAACCGGCAGTAAATCCAGCAACATCAACCACAAGATGAAAGAGACCAAAACAACAGAATGCCCTTGCTTTGTGGGGGTTTGCAATACTTTGCTAGTGAAGGACAATTGGTCCTCGGTGTAAAGTGAGCGCTTGGCTTTTAACGGACCTCTGCATGCCAAGTCCTCGGCAGGCGACGGCTGGGGACGCTACCTTCGCTGTCATTCAGCCCCCATCTCGTCGACTAATCTTCTTGGTGCTATGGAAGAGCTTAACAGCTTTGCAACACTATCCCTCCCCAAATGTCATTATCACAATGTAGTGCGCCGGCCGAGCGTCTGCACCCGCTCCCTGCTTATCGTTTTCTTCATGGGGAAGTTGAAGGCAGGCGTCCGCTGACATTCACCGAGCTCTCGTCCTCAGCCAGACAAAACACATTCACAGAGCGTCATTCAGAAGTCGCTTCTGCAGTTTGGTGTTCACTGGAGTTAAATGGAAACATGGCTGGAGGTTTTCATCGCGTTATTAATATTTTATTGCTGTTCTGAAGTCTACAGCTGTGTCTGATAATAAATATACCTCCAAGTTTTATATTTCTCTTTTTATTGTTCACCATTTGTTGTCAGGTTTCTCGGTGATCTCATGAGACTTTGGAAACAATTGAGTACTTCAGTTTCTATGTTCTGAAATTGTGTTTTGTTTAAGTCTGAAACTGACTTATTTAAATAAATGATATCATGTTATGGTGTCATTCCCTCATCATTTTATGCATGTTTCTGCCTCGCAGAGCACAATTACCCCCCGACTGCCTCGCTCTGCTCCTGCAGACTAACGGCAGCAGCGATTAGCAAACACCTGTGCATCATATCAACCACTTCGCAGTCCAACATTCAAAGAATGGCTGTAAACGGCGTAATGGAGGAGCACTGCTGTGACATTCTGAACAGACAGAGGCCAATCTTAGGGAAATTATGGTTAATCTTAAGTCACATACAGCATTTTTATAACATCTAATCTTGATTTTGCTATAAAATGGCCAGGAAAATAAATATATAATACTTCCCATTTAATGACATGAAATGTCACTTTAATTAAGTTACAGAATCCTGCTATGGAAAAAAAGGCTTATAAACGACAAAAAAAAGCCAAATGTAGACCTAAATATTTTTTAAAAAAGCATTTAATTTTGCCAAACAAAATGAAGACAACAGACAACAGAAACTAAAGCTAAAAGGCGACTTATCTAAGCCTTAACCTCTAAGAATCTTTGTTTGAGCTGCTGTGCAGCTGGATGGATTCTTACTCCGACTTTTTGACTTTCATATAAATTATTAAGTATAAATGTAGAAACAATGTGTTTTAATTAGCATCTCATGATCTCAAACAGCGTCTGAACTATGACCCCAAATCCCAGAGGAGCTGAAAAGTGACGGAGGAAGTTCAAACTATCCTAACGAAGAAGAATCGTATCCCCTACTCCAACATCTCTCTGCCTGGGTTTCTAACAGCCAGAAAGAGATTTAAAGCGGAGCGGCAAAAGCAAGTGAGGTGGACTAGCAGTGGCTGAAGCATTTTACTTGGATTATACGACATTTAATTCCCTTCTGGGATACATGAAATATTTCTGAACAGATTTTTTTTTCAAATGTTCTAATATAAAAGCCTATGCCATACTATCCAATGTTCAGAATTGCTACTTTAAAGTTACAACATCTAAGTTAAATGTATATTTAAGCTTGTTTTTGTCTCCCTTAAACTCCAGATGAGAATTTCAAACACCCAGAAAAAGAGCTAAGCTCCTCAAGAAGCACTTATTTGCTCCGTGTTATGATCATGAAAGGTCTCCGTACACGTCGAGTACATACATAAAGTGTGTGTGCATGTGTGTGTCTGTGTGTGTGTGTCTGTGTGTGTGTAACGACGCCTCGCATATTTCATCCAGATGATGCCTCCTCTCTCTTTCGGTACAGCGGGACCCGGCGGGGAGCCGCCGCCGATCTGCGGCTCGGTCGTGATCTGCGAACTCTTCACTCTTTGTTTACTCTCACACAGAGTCGGTGATGAGAGCCTCCTCTTCCTCCTCCCTCCCCTCCTGCCACCACCTCATTACCTCCTCTACCTGATGGGCCTCTCTCTTCCTCTCCCTCTTCACTTTTATTTATAAATGTATCTATTTTAGCCCGGCTTTGCGGGTTACCGTTTTTAATATCATCGGTGAAACATGATTATTACCTCTTAATGCTGAAATTACGGGGGCATTCTTTTTGTCATCCCCGCCGTTGCATTTTTCCTGTGTAGCACCCCGTGGCAGGAACATCTTTATCTCCCCATGTGCTCCTAGTTTTAAAACCTTTACCCCCGCTGTTTGAAAAATATTTCTCATTTTCCTCCCCCATGGCGTGGAGAAATCCCCATAGGCAAACCATTAGTGATCTTTCTGCCTTTCCCAAACACTTATTACTATCACCCGCACTCCTTGAGCTGCCTCATTGGCTTTTGGTAAATTATGCAAATAAGGTGATCTTCGAACATATAGTTTTGCTGTTTTTCTGCAACTGCGCAAGTTTGCACAGCCCCTCCACCAGAGCAGCCGCGGCACCATTAAAGTGACTGAGCACGTCAGCAAGATTTATGCATCAGTGACAAATTATAATGCTTTGTCGCTAATTTCCCCCGCTGCTTCTTCACTGCACAGGTTTAGTTATGTGTTTGCCTTTTAGTGAGGCCTTTGGTTGGGAGTTTTACTGTGTTTTTTTTTTCTTCCTCTCCCCGTCTCTGCATATCAATGTGTCACTTCCCTTCACATCTGCAGAGACAGGAGGCTGCAATCCATGCGAATCTGCTGTTTGACTCATTACAGATGAAGCTATTCTGGAGTTTCACTTTCTGAGGCAAACAAAAGGGCAGGCAGGGAGGAAGAAGATGCACTTTCTTACTTTCGATTAGCTTATTTTTGCATTAAAAAGATAGAGTTGTTTGGAAATGGATGAAATAATTTAAAAGTGACATTAAGTAGAGACTTTCAGAGGAGATGGAGAATCGGTGAGCTTCATGCTCTGCGTAATTGTTTTTCATTTACTTTGAAAACATCTAGCTGAAAAGATGGGCCGTTTCAATGAACAGATTAGGGCCTGCGAGCACAAACAAATGACAAATCCCTCTTAACCCTGTGAGCTTCTCGCCTCCCCCCCTCTCCTCGCCAGCAAACACACCTCACCCCGTCAAGCGCTTGGCTCCGGCGATGTTATTAAACACAACTTTCGTAGATTTACTTCCTTCAAAAAGTGCCATTTAACCAGGCGGCGGGCAGGAAGGAAAAGCAGCGCCGGGAGGGGAATTACAGGTTGCCAGCGCTTCGTCTCTGCGGAGGAGTGACAGGGCCGTCATTTTGCCGGCGGGGCCACCTCCCGTGTTGTTGTGACAACCGGTCATTACACATCGCCGAGATGCTCTCAGCTGCAGGTTTCAACCCAGATGCAAATGGACGCAAATGGGCTCCGACCGCGACCAAGCTAATAACGTCCTTTTCATCTGCTTCTATTTTTTCTTTTTACTCTCCCCTGCCTCCCCCCTCCAACACCGCCAGCTCTTTCTCTTTCGTCTCCTGGCTTTTCCTCCACTCTACATTTAGCTATTTAAGGTGGACACTTGGTAGTTTCAAAGGAAAATGTAGGGAAGATTTAAGTTATTACAGCTAAAGATGCAGAAACGAGGAGAGATTAGAATGAAGCACAATGCATCATCTGGGATGAAGCCAGACTCACTTTTTCCACCAGGATACATTTTTACACTTTTATCTGCGGCAGGTTTGTCAAAATAATACAATAAAATTAAGAGTTTTCTAGATAAAAACCAAATAAGGTAATTTATGTAAATAATGTGCATTAAGTAGTGTTGGTGATGATGCTTAGAATCCTGATAATTTTGTTGTATCTTTTATTTTTTATGTAAAAGTTTTATTTTAGTCTCTTGACCAGATCTAATTTGATAAAATTTGGATTATTCAGCTAAAATGAACAACATAAATTATGTCATTTGCAAAATTATCTAAACATTTTATTTGTAGCGAGCGTGAGAGCAGGAGTCCTGACATGGAGCCCTGTGGAACTCCTTTTTAGATTGGAGACTTGGTCTCCAATCTAAAAATCCAATCTAAAATTAAAAATATTAATTTAGATCGATTCCATCAGTCCAAAAGCATCTGAATACATTAGATCACTGAAAGGTTCAATTATTTAAAGAGCTTAAAACAGACATACTGAATTATTTAATTTGTTTAGGTGAATTTTGTTGACATTAGCTTGCAGCTAATAAAAACCACAAATTCAGTTTTAAGAAAATACCTAAGAAAAATGAAAACTATGTATTTTCAACACAGAAATGCTCAGTGCTTTTCTGCTTACCTTACTGTTTGTACATCTTTTTCAACCACACTTTTTCCTTCCACTAAACTTTCCACTGATATGCTAAGACACAGATCATTGTGAACAGCCAGAAGTCAGAAGTGTTCCCCATAATTTCTCTGTAATTATGATAATTTTGAGGTTTTTATGTAATAATTCATTAATAACCAAAACTAACTGGAATATAAATAAAATGACCTAATTAAAAGTCTATTTTACTTCTTTCTTTGTACATTTTAGTTCCCAGTAATCTTCCCAATACTTTTCATTCCTTATTAAGGAACTTTGAGTCTAAATATTTGTAACACTAGTTTGACGTAAAAACCAAAATGTAAATGTTTTTCTTTTCTTCCAGCTTGAAGAAACGTCACAAAGCAAGGAGACATTTAGTCCCACATTTTCCTTTAAATATGAGCCATTATGGTTACATTTTTTTTAAATAATTCTTAAAACATGTGAAATTAGCATGAACATGTTTAAATGCTGTTTCTCTGATTTTAATTTTTAATTATGGATCCAGATACGTGTTCCTGTCTGCCCCCGGCTCACTGATGCAGTGAGTTGTGCAGAGCACAATGCGATTTCTTTTTTCTTCTGCAGGACCCAAATGATGTCCCTCATTGCCATAAATAATAAATGTGCGCCGATGATGGATGAGCTTATCAGCGCGGTCACTCAGGTTGTCTCTTTTGGTTTTCAGCGGTCCGTCTGAGCGTCTGCGCCGCTCGTTTTACCGGAGCTGCTTCACTCAGCTGCTCCCAAGGTGCTAACTCAATATTTTTACAGTCGTCTGGGTTCACTGTGTTCAAAACGTCGCATTTTTATGCTGCTTTCTGCTAATTCACCTCTTTTGCTTCGATGAGTTTAATTAAATTTACATTTTAAAAAAAAAGGACATGCAATTAGCTGAAGTAAACCGACATCTCCTCTGATGAGATCCACGTTTTTAAAATAAAAATAAGACTCCCTGTAAACTGATTTGCTTCTTATTGTTTTGGAAAATGCTGGCCCTCGTTCTCAGAGGTCAGATCTGATTAAAGTCCCAGTCCATTAGCAGCGGCGAAACGCTAGTGTTCTGGGTAAACAGTAGCAGCAGGGGACAGCTTTTCGCAGACAGGAGCTGTCCACCTTCTGCAGAGTCTTTTCACTGTAATGGGACAAAATGTGACAGGTAGACAGAAACCAGCAGCTGCACAGGAGTCAAACCAGGAGGAGACAGGAAAACGCATCATTAATACGTCTGTCAGTGACGATTATTTGGGACAGGACAGGGCTTCAATGTTGAGGCTGTGGACTAAATATATATATTTTATAGCTTCTGAGAGACAAATTATACACACTAAGAATTTATCATTGTGAAAAATATTACTTTTTAGCAAATAAAGGTTATTGTGTCAGAAAAAACAACTATTTTTCAAAACAAGATTTATATTCCAGAAATGTTACATTATGACCTAAAATCATAGGGAAGACTGCTGGCAACTGGGAAACGTAGTGGAAGGAAAACATACAATCAAAATGTTTTGGTTTATTTATATGGAGAAGAGTAGAGTTGACTCAAGTAAAACTAAAAAGTATTAACTTTGTAACATCTCCAGAGCTTTTATTTAAAACTGTACAAAAATATCTGATCAAACCACAATATATAGATATTTGTGTCCAGCAGTCATTGCATTCCTCCATTTTTTAATTTCAGAAAATGGAGGAATGCATTTTTGATATAAAAATGCAAAAATATATTTGTGAACAAATATATTCAAATATATTTGTGAATATATTTGTGATATATCAAATATATATCAAAGTTTAGCTGAATTTAAAAACATATTTGGATTTTATTTGTCCAGTTTGAAACTTAAAACCAAGCAGTAAATTAACAAAAGCATAGCAAAATATGAAATTGGAGTATATTTAATATGAAATAAAGAACGTGTATTTCTTTTGTGTGTTTTTATAAACAAAATGGACAAACTGATCTGTAAAGATTTGTTCAAGGCGGTGCAATCATGGAAAATGTACTGAACTTATTTCTTTTTTGTCCTTTTTTGTTTAAAATCAACAAAAAACTTTAATAACAGACAGAAATGGCCTGATTCACTGGAAAAAAAAAGTTTTTACTCTTAGCTTTTAAGTTATTGGTTGGTTTGGAAAGTAAAATTAATATTTGAAAAACACTTTCCCAAACGCTCTCTGTTGGCAGTGACGTCATTCCTCGACACGCTTTCGGTCGAGTTAATCATCAGCGGACGCAAACTTCACCACCATTAATCCTCGTATTGAGGAAAACAGGATGTTTTTGTCTGGAGACAGACGGATTCCCCCTCAGCGGACTTATCCGTCCGACACGAGAGGCGTGGCGCTAAAGACCAACGGCTAGCAAACATGGATGACGCCGTTTAAAGTCTTTATCTTCGCACACTAAAGCTTAATTGGATCAGTTGCTGGAAGATTAACCACTGCTGTGTTTCTACTCCGTTTTATGCTGCAAATGGTCCAGAAAAAGAAAAACGATGTTGTTGTTGAGGTCTTATGTGGACATTCGACGAATGTTTTGGTTGATTTTGTGTTTTTGCAGGAATCTTGAATGCTAAACCAAAGTGTACCAAACACCATTAAGTCGTTGTCCTTGGGAAGATGAAGACGCGTTACAGTAAAGGCAAGAGAGCAAATAGGATTTAGAACGTCTGGGCCAACATTTATACTTCCTTGTTCTGCGATAAAGTGCTCTATAATCTGGAAATAGAGTTCCCTTTAAAATATTATGTTTGAAGGCAGAGGATAGAGAAGAAGAAGGAGGAAGAGGAGGGGTAAGTAAGAAAAAGCAGAGCTCAAAGCAGGCCTCGTAATCTAATAAATTGATTTGCAATATCCTCTGAAACTGTGAACTGATAAATGTAGCTCCTCATGTCGCCCCGCCTCGCCTCCAGCTCTCCGCCTAATGTGCGCTGCAGAGACAAAGGCGACGGCCCCGATAGTTTGGAAAAACTACTCCGGCCGCCTTAATGTGAACACTCATCTGGGCCTCGCAAGTGGTCACCCAAGGATTAGGCAGCGTCTGCGCTGCTAAGCTCGTCCTCTCTCCTCTACCGCTTCTATTCTTTGACCGAAAGCGAGCGCGTACACCCGAGACACGGCATTAAACATCCGCCACAAATATAAACGTGTGGGGAAAAAAACAGGCAGATTATCCTCGGATATGAATGTTCTTGGGAGAGCCGGACAGCCGAAGCCAAAGGGAACAATAAGTGGTTGAGTTTAGCCGAGGCAGATTGCGGTGCAGCTGAAAAACACGACGAACCCAGATATATAAAAACAAAACTAATCTGAGACCCCGGAGGAGACCCCGCAAACCGTTTCTAACTGCTAGCAGGGGAAGATTTACCACCCGCGACTCCGCTGGGCGGGTACGGAAGATGCCACCCTACTCTCCCGCCAAAACATTCCAGCGCACAAAAGAGGGGGCGAAATCACAGAATGTGATTTGCACCCAAATCCTCTCAAGTCCTCCGAGTGTGGCGCGCGGCGTCTCTTTGGAGGAGCCGAGCTCGTCTCCCTGAGGTACTCTCACCGTTTGTTTATCGGCGCCGTCAGACGCGAGGCGTACCTGCGAGCGGATTACCGGGGAAATCTGGAGCGGCATCAAAACGCAGCCACAAGAAGAGACTAAGATGAAAAGAAAGACGGCGGCTCTGGGTTTGGCACTGCGGCTTGGACCACACAGATCATCGGGGACCCTCGCATAAAAACACTCTCTTCTTCTCCGTGTATTTAATAAATGCCACTTGACATTGGGGGAGGCTTTAGCAGTCCTCCCCCCTCCCTGCTTTGGAGGAATGAGGACTTGCTCTGGATTTGGGCAGTTGGCGGGGCCTATCTCCACTCTGGCAGGAGGCATCAGGGATTTCATGGCTGTTTGCCCGTCCTGGTGCTTTTCCTCTGCCTCCTGCCCCATTTGTGCAAAACCGTCTCTTCTTTTTTTTTTTTTTGTAGCCCAAGTTGGTTTGCAAAGATTTTTTTTTCATTGTATGACCTCTGGCAAACCAATAAACAACTTTTAACCAGCATTTNTTTTTTTTCATTGTATGACCTCTGGCAAACCAATAAACAACTTTTAACCAGCATTTCAATACTTGGTTGGGCTTCAGACCACCTTTATTACTCAAGTAAGAATAAAAACTGTATTATTGACTTGGTAAAATGTCCAACATCTTTCTTCCAATAGTAGAAAACGTCATCACAGACCCTAAAAAATTTATATTTGAAACAGAAAATCATTGCATTTCTTGATGTTTTCTTTTCTAAAATATATCCAAGTTCAAACCTATGTAGTTGGAGATGGACACCTGACCAGCATTACCATCTATGTTTGATTTTCTGTCACATTTTTTTAAAGTTAAAAATAAAAAACGAGAAGCAACCTGACAGAAGAAATCAGTTTTTTACCAAATTTATAAAATTTTAATAAATTATGAATTTTTGCGTGAACTTTCCAGTTCACTTCCTGATGTGTGCAGCTCTTAACTGGACTCCTTTTGAACATATTTACTGATTTTCTAGTCAGTAAATACGTCTTCAACTGTAGTTTTTATGTACAAAAACTGATATATAATAAATAGTTCATTTGTTCAATTAGAAACTGAAAATGAGTCACTTTCAGCCTGGTGATAGAGACAAGAGATCTACTAAAGAGGGTATGAATAACAGAAACAGAAAAATGTATGTGCTAAATCTGCTGGAAAGATAAAAGCAGCTGTTTAGTCTAAAGAAAGAAAAGCTCATTGTACTTTTATAATTTATACATTTGCACCACTTCTATAGTGTGTCAAGCAGCATTGCATCTCGGGTGTTTCATGCAGCTGCAAGGTTTGCACATCTGCATCGCCTCAGAGAGAACGAGGGCTGCTCGGCCAGCTTCCAGCTGCGGCCGCCTCCATGCGGCTGCAGGAGTTTCGTTGTACTTCCTCCTGATGTGGAAACGTTGGATGTTCCCGAGTGCCTCTGTGCTCACCACAGCCTGCGTGGAAAAATCCAAAGAAATCCCAAACTTTAGCTCCGACACGGACTACAGCTGGGGCGTGTCAAAGCCCAGAACAACACCGAGCCTCCGCACTCGCACACATGGGGAATATAGAGTGTTGTTTCTCCAAGCCAGGATGATATCACCCACACCGCCTTTTCCACCTTTTCACACACAATAACCAGCCGGCAGAGAACTCCCAGCATCCTCTCGACATCTCGACAAAAATGGCAAAGCTATAATTACAGCAATCAGCAGCAGAGTCGACTCCGCGGCGCAAGCTGCACTCCTGCTTACACACCGCAGTGGAAGATAGGGACCGCCATGATGGATGGACCAGCGCTTTCCAGGCCGCTGGACATCATCATCTGCCCCCTCCCATTTCCTGTTTCACGCTGACCCCTTCCTGCCCCCATCAGGCCTGAGATGGATCCAGACATCCAGGAAGGAGGGGGGGAGATACAGCAGATTAATGTGGGTAAACACTGCAGGAATTGTCACTTTTCTTCAGGCTACTTAAGTGCAAAGAAAATAAGAGCAATCAGAATAATAACACAGTTTCATGTTCTCGCAGCAGAGATAAAGTTAGAGTAGGTAAACACTGCAGGATTTAACGCACACAACCGTGTATGAGATGCTGTGCTGTCGCAAATGCATTGATCAACTGACCATTATCTACATGATCAGCTATAAAAGCTGCTGTTCTGGAAGATTACAGGTGAGTTTTAAAACCAAAGGTTTTCTGGCCCATCACTGATCATCAATACTTAAAAATCCTGACCTGCTGGTTACGATTTTGTCCGATAACGATTTCTTTAAATAACTGACACCCTCAGTTGTTACCAAATCGACAAATCCACAAAAAAAAGTTGCTAGATTTGTTTCTTGTTGCTGTTTTGAAGAAAAAAAAAGTCGCTTTTTGAGTCTGAAATGTCATAAAATAGAGCAGCAAAGTGAGGTGAACATCACTAACCACGCAATTAATCAATTAATCAATTAATCAAATGATCAACTGTGTATCTATCCCTTTCTTTCTACCAAAGACTAGAGGACAAGAGGCTTCAGGTTGACACATTTTCCCTTTTTTGAAGGGAAAAACAAGCAAACAAGGTTCGTTTGTAAAAGTTGAAGTACAAAAACACTCAGCTTAAATTGTTTCCCAGTCTTCAGACTTTTGGGAATCAGTGGTGAAATCTGGCAAAGCAGAAAACTAAATCAGGCACCTTGCAATCACAGGGTGTAAAAACAAACAGGCTCTACGGTGAAACGTGATTCCACCGATCCGACAGCTGAAGTTTGGTTCAACAGGAACATAAACCCAACAAATCTGCAACCAAACAGCTGAAAACTATCAACAAAACGCTAAGAGAGCTGTGCAGGAATCTTGAAGGCTTTTTTCATATTTTAAGTATATTTGGTAGTCAAACAAATACTTTAAGGAATTATTTACTTAAAGCATAGCCATAACTTGCTGAAAAGCTGCTTGTAAATTAGTTTTGTCTTAATTCAAATGTAGAAAGAAATAATTGGTAAGTTAAAGCTGCAAACTAAACTCATACTTACTTTTACACACAGCTCTGCTATTTTGGTTCCGTCTTTGTTTAACAAACATTACAAATATAACCTTACAGTGTAATCCCTGGCATTGCGTTAAAACTTTTTCATTGGATCTTTATCTTTAATAATTGAGTGAAATCCATTTTGTTTTCATACGTTCCAGGTTAAATCCATTTCAAAGCAGGTGATTTGTTCTTTCTCTTCCCCGTGAATGTTGACTAAGAGCTGCAACTTAAACACATCTTTAAAGTGAAATTTAAATATTTAACTTGGATTAATTACTGCTATCGCTTCACGCTGCTGTTATTCTTTCCCCTGAAGATCTCAGGACCACAAGGCCTCAGTGTGGGATTAATACCATTATTATTATTATCATTGCTGCGGCTTCAACGCGACGTGGATCTGCTCCGTGTTTGTCTGGTTTTTAAGCCCTGACAAGAAAAACACCAAGCCAAAGCCATTCTGATATTCATTTCTATTAGGACGAATCCTCCTGGCTGTAATCTATCAAAGTCACCGTTTGCTTCCTTGGAAAAGTGAAACAGGAGCTCGTAACTCGATGTCCAGTCCTCCCCATGAACCCTGCACAAGAGCAGTTGCAAAAACGCCTCATAATCCAAGTAATTACAGTCATTTACGCTTCTCTGACCACCTTTCACAGGGAATACCTGGACTGGCTGCTAATGTTGCGCACTGGGAAGGCTTGTGTACTCGGCTGTTGTTTTAGGCTGCGGTCCAAAGCCACTCCAAGACGGTATGTGGCTCTGGCAGGGAGAATAAACAGCCACCTCGCTTCATTCTCCCACGTCTCTTTGACGCTCGTCTCTGCTCCTCTGCGACTCCAAAGAAAAGCATAAAACACGGCACTTTGGGGAGAGAAAGAAAAAAAAATCAGAGGAGGACTGCATGCCTAAAAAAGGTTACAGCGTGGAAAAAAATGCAGATGCATGTTGGCGAAAGGCATTTGGACCACTAACACACTGAATTCTCTATCTAGAATGATCTAAGTGACTCAGCAACCTCTGGTTCCCATGAAATCCTGCAGACTGACTTTCCTCAAACGCAACGTTTACAAACTCAAGCAGTCTAAACAGAAAAATAAGCAACCTCCATGTGAAACAAACAGGTTTGTTATCTGATCTAAAAGCCGCTAAAACCAACACAAGAATTCAAAAACACTTTATTTATCCAAAAAGGAAAATGAAATGTTGTTCAGCAAGTCGATGTGGAAGCAGTCAGTTCTGCAACGAATCTGAAAAGGCCTCTGACTGAAGGCACTCTGCTAATCCACCTCATTTGCTTTGCTGCTCCCTGTTTGGACGTACAGTCAGAGATGTGGGAGTAGGGGATTATAATCCTTCTCCATTACTTCCAACTCCTCTAGCAATTGAGGTCAAAGGTCATGCATTACTTGAGCTTTTTAGAAGCTAATCAGCTGCTTCCCACCAGTCTTCATCAGTAGTTCTCCAGACTTTGGGTGCTTTACTCTCATCTGATTGATTTATTTTTTCTAAGCCACAAGACAAGAGATTAAAATGTCTGGCATGAAACACAATCAGCTCCAGATAAGCCGTATTTACTGGGAAAAAACCAGTAAAGATCTGATGTCACCCTAATACATCTGTGTCATTTACATTGGAGGGTTTAATCGGATTGGACTAGGCCACTTGAAAACTTTCTGTTCTGTGGTTTATTTTCACCTACTCAGAGTTGGACCTGCTGGTGTGAAAGATTATTTCCATGCGTGAAGCTGTTCCTGAACTATGTTAGGTGGATTTTAACGTTTCCTTGTATGCAAACTGTGCTGTGTGAGCAGCTAAAAATGCTGCAGACTTTATGTTGTAAGGGTGAGCTGCAGACCTCTTGTGTAACTTTAGAAAAGTCTCCAACAGTAAATGGTGTTGAAATATTTGCAGTCATGTCCTCATACCAACAGCAGAATCATGTTTACCCTACAGACACTACATATTAAACTCAACACCCCATAATAATCACCGTTATTTGTATTCTTCGTTGACATGACATTTCAGAGCCTGGCTATCAAACTCCAAACCTCGAGGGTTTTGCTTCAACACAACTGAATCAAATAATTAGGTCAACAGAAGAACAGTTCACACCGTTTGATTCTGTTTGGACGGGCCTGAAAGTTGGAGGTCAGCCCCATCTGGAAGAGTCTGTACGCTTTAGAAATCTGCATTTTGCGCCACTAGATGTCACTATAATTAAAATTTAAACACCTTTAGGTGGATAGAAACAATGGAGTCGTTTCAGTTTCATTGGATTTTATATGAATGGATGGATCAACAAATATGGATGGATGGACAGATGGATAAATGAATGGATAAATAGACAGATGAATGAATAAGCGGAAAACAGACGGATGGATGAATGAATAAATGGTTGGATGAATAAACAGATAAATGGATGGAAAAACAGGTAGATGGATGGGGAAAGATAAACAGATGGACAGACAAATGGACAAATAAATAAACAAAAGAATGAATGGACAGAAGGAAAAACAGATGGATGGATGGATGGATGGATGGATGGATGGATGGATGGATGGATGGATGGATGGATGGATGGATGGATGGATGGATGGATGGACGGGTACGACATTTGGACAACTTATCAGGGAATAAAGTCTGGAAATTTTGAATCTTTTTATCCAGTTGAATCAAATTCCAGACTTTTCCAATCAGTGAAGGAAATAATCAATAAGAGCATTTAACAAGCAAACTTTAAAAACGGATATTCTCAAACTTCAATCAACTGAAATACAGAGAAAGTTGAGCAACTCGGCTGAATGAGCTGCTGCTCCACCTCTCCATCCCGGGGAGTTTCTGCTCCTGAAGGTGATTCGGTCGGACAGCAATAAATTAACTCCTGAAGACACTATCTCTTGTTTGGACAGCGCGGCGGAGACAAATGGCCGTCAACGCGTTGCATGACAAACTGCAGGCTTCATCCGAGCTGCAGTCATACCTCTGCGTTGGCGCCTTAAGAGCCGCTGACTGAAGGCCTGACAAATCAGCGCTGACAGATCAACCTCCACCTGGACCCCCTCCCCTCCCCTCGCTGCCGTCAACGTCGGCCCAGGATCTCTGAGCTGACGGGTAACGGCCCGCGGCGCCGCGGTCAGGGCCGACACTTTGCAGCGAAAATGCCAGACGCCACAGCTCCTGTTCTGTCATGAAAAGGATGCAGAGGTTCATGTCTCACCTGGTTAAATGGAGCTCAGGGAGACGTTTTAGGGGATTCTTTGATCTACACATCTCGAGGAGACTTTTGTTGCCACATATTATTAGAAATTTCCAACACCATTTCCAAAAACCCTGCTGCTCCTGACATTCTGTTGACTATACATCATGTGACAGCGAGTCTATTTGTGTCACAGCAGGTTGGAGGGGAGGGAAAAATGTCAGAAATGAGCACGTCTTCAACTCCTCCACGCATCTGCTCGACAAAAGGCAGGAAGCTTTTTCTAACGAGGAGCTCTGTGCAAAAAGGTCAAGTTTTTAAAACCAGATTTAAGATATTTAACACTTTTAGATGAGCCTATTCTCAACTAAAACCTCTAAACGTTGCAGGACAGTACCTCTGGAGTGACCAAAACTAAGACAAAGGGACTATGTTTAGATGTGTCACCATCAGGGGCAACTAACTAGTATTTTAGTAATCAGGAAAAAGAATTTGCACATTCTGCAGATATTTCATTTAAACCTTCCACATACAATGTTAGAAATACATTCAAATATGCAAATAAACAACTCGATTCATTTTTTAAAATAAAAAATAAACATTTTAGGGCTCGTAGTGCAGCAATCCAGCATTCATTTTCCTCTTCTGCAGTTAAAAAATCCTGACATCAGCATGAGGAAAGGTCAGCCCTTCCTGGTGGAAATACAAATGCCACTTGAGCAGATCTGGGTAAAACAAGTAAAGGTTGTTTTTTATGTTAAATGCAAAAAATATCTATTTTTTGAACAGTTTTGGATTAATTTGTGCTTTGAGTGTGTTGCTGGATGAACACCGTCGCCTTCAGATGAAACTAATAACGCCTTCAATCTCCAAAGAAAGTGCAGCTTTATCTTTAAAAGCATCAAATGTAGAAGATATTTTTTAGGTAATTGTATATTTGTAAAACAAATACTGCTCTTGAAAAACATTTGCATTTGTAGTATGCTTCTTTACGACATATTATTAACCTGCTCACTGTAACTGCATTTAGTCCAATTTATTGGTTGTTTTTTATACTCTTATTGGAGAAAACAGTAACAAAATATTCCCAACGAGTTTTGCATTTGGGCATTTAGCAAATAGAAATAATTTTGTTAAATCTGAACGTGACAGAAAAAGTGTTGGTGTTTTTTATTAGGTGTATGAAAATATCTGGTTTCAACTGTAAATAGTGTTTTGCAAATTTAGGTTTTTAATCCAACGTTAGATTGCACTTTATTACAAAACTACGCAGCTTGAATGTCAAACACTTTCCAAACCTTTAGGAAAACACTTAATTAAAATTGTAAAAACTGTTCGGC
>NW_006800168.1:86293-143688 GCF_000485575.1 Poecilia formosa | reverse complement strand
GATTGCACTTTATTACAAAACTACGCAGCTTGAATGTCAAACACTTTCCAAACCTTTAGGAAAACACTTAATTAAAATTGTAAAAACTGTTCGGCACGGTGGTGGCAGAAGCATGTTTCAGGTATACAATCAAAATTTGTCAATTTCCCTTCAACTTAACAGCCAGATGGCAAAAACTCAGACATGGTTGGTTCAAATAGTTCAGATACCCCCACCTGGGTTTGCTTTGAGCGTCTAAGGTGGCCTTCCAAAAAAAAAAACAAACCAGAAAATGGAGGGAAAACTTGCAGACTACGCTTAAAACAAAACAAACTGTGATCAAATAATGATGCAAGAAGCTCATTGGAAGCTATAATCAAATATTAGTAGGTGAGTGTATGAATATATTTGAGCCTGGAGGAAGTTTGGAAACTTATTTTCACAAGAAAAAAAAGGGAAAAGAAAGAAATGACTGGATTTAGTTTTGCACGTCGTGACAACAGACGCAGATTATTCCCGTTCTCTCCGATGTGGATCTGAAAACATCAGAAGCTCGAGGAGCGTTCCCAAAACAGCAGGATGAAAAAGACAAGGTGTGCACGCAAATACGAAGATGCAAAGCAATCATGGAGCAGCATATGGAAAGAGACGTAAAAAGCTAAAAGCCTTTCATAAACCCCCCTAACAGATCCCACTCATTGTTCTCCAGATGCCAGTTAACGGAGCCAATTGAGAATTTAAGCATTTCAGAACAACAAGAAGGTATTTAACACCAGCTTTCAACACACACACACACACACACACACACACACACAGGCACACACACACACACACACACACACCGATTCAGATATTGTTCCTCCTTTGATGAAATTTTCTTCAAAGCACGCCTCTTAAAGTTGGCGGATCCTCCGGCTCGGCCCACTTGTTTTCAGATCCTTAATTTTATACTTTTTGTTGCAGCTCCTCATTTGCGTGCCGAGGTGTTTTACCTTTAGGAAAAGAGACGTCAGGATTTATTAACAAGATTAAAAAAAAAAAAAAAAAAAAAAGGATTCCTCTTCCCGGGAGACTGTACAAGAAAAAACTGAAAGAAAACAGTAACGGTAAGTATTAATGTATGCCCTTTGATGTCTGGTTTGCAGAGTCCTGTAAGCACCATTAGCAATTTAACTAAAACGTCACATTTGTGAAAAACGGATCGCACATCTGACACGGGAGGCTGGGAGAAGACGGACGCGCGTTTCTGCAGAGCTGGAAACCAGAAGGGCCCAATTAGAAATGTTTTTGAACTGGAGCAGAAAAGTGTGTGTACTGTGGGATCATAAATTCACATCACACATTAGCTTAGCTCCCTCTAGTGGACAAAACCGGCTACGACGGCCTACCAAAGTTACAAAAACACACAGGAAAATGTCTGAATGAAGTGGGAAGCTTGTTTGGAGGCGTTATTTTGTAAGAAATACCCAGAAAATAAACAAATTCATCTCAAAATGCTACACAAAAAACTTTTTTTTTTTAATTTGAAAATCCAGTCATATTTTTTTAATTTGCAAAAATTAGATTCTCAAATGTAAAGTAATGTTATTAGGTCTAGATATATTTTTATTTTTCACATAAAAATACCAGAATTTAGAAAATTAGATTTACTTTACTTTAAAAAAAAAACTCCACATATCTGTTGTATAATTGTGTTTATATGTACAGCAGAATTAAAATCTACTAGACAGATAACATTCCTTGTGTTTTAACTCCTTGCAGAATGTTAAAAAGTTAACATTTGTATTAAATAAAAACTATAAGTCATGTTTGATATCAAAAAGTGTAAAATGTGCCCAGAAATGCCTCACAAACTGAATCTAATAATTAACCCGACGCGCTTGGAGGCAAAAAGTAAGTAGCACTTGAATGGAAACACACGGGGCCGTGTTCACTGACTAATATCTGGCAATTAATCACTTGATTAATACGCCCTTAAACACACAAAGTGGCAGTGACAAATTCTGCTCGCACGCCTTCGCGATCCCCCCCGAAAACGATAATTGTCCAATGAACGTCCCATTTGTCAGCGAGGCTTCCAGTTCGGTTGTTTGTACCTCCGCCGAGGTCAGGCTCCACGCGTCTGAATCTCTGGTGTTTCACGCCAGTAAGACCAGTGGCTGCAACACGCCGCGCGCCGTAATTAAAGGAAGCTGCAAACGTTGCATCAGATGAAGCAAAAGGAGGAAAATGAGCTCTGAAGTGTTTTTGTTTTGTTTCTTGTGCTGAATTATTAAAAAGGCGCTGACTGTTTTCTTGTTTTTCAACCATTTCTGCTTTTTTAATCAGGCTTCCTGCAGCCAATCATGCTGCGTGACGTCACAAAATGGCAATCTGAATCTCTTCTGCCTCTCATCCAAGATTAAATTAATGTGAGCGTAAAGTTAGAAACGATGACAAAACGAGCATTTTATCCATCACAGATTATTAGCCGGATCCTCAATCAGACGCTCCAAAAAAATAACAAACACGTTGTGAATATAAATGACCCAAAAACAAACACATAATTAAGGATTAATGTTACAGACTCAGAAAGTGGGCACTTCATTTTGAAGTGACTGACACTGATGCTGATAAAAGCTGAAACTGTAATCGATGAATTTATTTTCCGATGCTAAAGTTTAAAGATTACGTTCAAGCAATGTTTAAAATGTCCAAATCCTGTATGAATAGAAGAGAAAAACTGGGCTGGTGTTGGCGTCAAGTGAGCCCATCACCCTCTGGATTGTCTTCATCGTGGCGTGTGGACATGAATGGCTGAGAGGCCGGCCAGGCGGCTCGGCGGCCCGGAGTGGAGCTCTGGGAACCGTAGGGGAGGAGGGGGAGGAGGGGGAGTCGGCGGCGGCCGCGCTCCCCTGGTACTCCGCTAATGAGCTCCAGCGCTGCTCCTCAACATCACATACAGATGGAGCAAAGCAGAGGGCAGCATGCAAAACCCAGCCCTGCACAGCAGCTCGGAAAACACTGAAGTACAATAAGTGTGCACATGATTACATGAACATGGATGCACATGGAGAGAGTGGGAAATTTAAGTTTCCAGTTGTTACGAGATGCAGCATTAGGTCTCCGGTGTCCTTTTGAGAGACCAACAGATGAATATAACCAGAGATGGTCAGAAAGGAAACGCAAACAAAAAAACTATTCACAAAACAGTATTCCATAAAACAAAGCTAAAACTTTAAATCTGAATTTATGGCACCAAAAACTCTGACTCACCTTGGCCTTTACGGACAAGGAGATTTAGGGAGTTTTCCCACGTGATAGTCCAGTAGATGTGCAACATTAGTTTCCTTTTCTGTTGGTGCCAAATGACCCAAATGACCCAAACTGTTGGAGCAACCTGTTCCCCTCCTCGCCTGTGGGGGCGCTGCACCAAGAACCACCGAAGGAAACGGCAGGAACACCTCAGAAGACACTGACCGCAGCTTCCTTCTTCACAAAATGCCATCAAATCGTAGCAGTTCTCTTTTATCCTTGGTAGAAATCTTTTCTCTAGACTAGCACGTTTGATTTGGTTGTACTTACCCAGAATGCCTTGCCCTGTAGCCCACTTCCTGCTTCTGAAACAGTCTCCAGTCTGCTTATCTCTTCAACTGAATCTGGATCAAGGACTTTAGGCGGCCCAGAGTTTGGGTTTTTTTGGTCACACCTCCACAAACGGAGCAGAGTTCGATTAAAGCTGGTGTGAATGCAGCCTTAATGAACCCGTCCATCCCTGCCAAGTGCATCTTCCAACCAGTTTATTCTTGACAATGAGGACACGCCCTTGCTTCATGCAAGAAAACAAAACAAAACCAGTCAATTTAAGTCTCTAAAACAGATTCCTACTGTGTTTTTCTTGCATCTTATTGTTTCCACAAACAAGACCGGCAACAATCAGTCAAGAGTCAATCTGAAAAGCCTAAATCGCACTCACCCTGCACAGTGCATCTCTAACCATCTTGATGGTCTTCTTATCCAGTAAATAAGACTTTCAACAATTACTAACACTTACACAGAGATGCCTGATAATGTCTTCCAAGAAGCAAACAAATTGAATTGGTTTCTGCTCCTGTCAAAGGAATCAACTTCCAGTAATCATCCCACATGGCAAACAAAGATAAGAAAGAGTGAAACGAAGAACAGGGGGGAAATTTTGCAAGCTATATCATTTTTTTTTTTTTTTTTTACCCAAACATTTCTTCTAATGATATTGTAATAAGATGCCTTGCAATAGAGTGGGAATGGAAAACGTAATTACATGCATTAGTTTATCTGAGCGCTGGTACCGTCGCAGATCCATCAGTTTTTCAGAGCTCATCTGGAAGCCCATGCATCACTGTCAGGAGACGTTTGACGGGAGCTGGTGGTGGCGGGGGCGGCGCGTGGGGGACGTGTTCATTTGTTAGCTTCGTTTAAAAGATGGCGCCTCAGATTCACTTAGGCCCAGACGAAGCAGAGCGGTTATGACAGCGCCATTACGAAACCACACATAAAACAGAGAGAAGGTCTGAGACGGAGCGCTCGGCGCTTTGGCAACTTCATCAGCTTTTTGCATTAAGGTGATTACAGTCGATGAGCAGCGCCCGAGTCGTGTTGTGAGTATTAATGATGAGACGACGACGCGGTGACTGTTTTTTACCACCTGGACTCATATTGGCTGCTGAGGCCATCGTTAAAAACTCAAGGTTTTAACAGAAGCCTTTGGATGTTTTTGTGATCCATTTTAAATCGTTTCCTCACAATTTGAGCTCATCATTCCTCTTGCACAATCTTTAAAGTTCATGCAAAGTTCACCACAGCCTTGAATGCATATTCATCTCCAAGCTGAACTTTACTCAGGGATAACATCATTTGCATCACATAGAGAGCTTTGATTTCAGCTAGAGATCAAACTTCAGATAAAAAACTGACAGCAAAGTCTGAGGCGTGGGTCATATTTTAACATTTATGATCATTTGGACCCATAAATAAGTTTATTTCATATGTTTTCTTTGTTTTAGTGCTCAGAATGTCTCTTTCTAATGATTTTAACTTTAACTAGGCCACATCAACAACTTGATTCTCTTCTTTTCAAGCACTTTTGCAACAGATTTGTTGCCATGTTTGGAGACAAACTTCAGCTTTCCATCAAATAGACGATGCGTGAAAATAGTAAATATTTCTGGCACAAAATGAGTTTAAATTCTGATTGTATTTGTGAGACTTACAGTTTCTTAGCTTCCACTTTCACGTTTCTCTCAGCTGATTAAATCATCAAGTTGTTGTTTGAGTATCTAATTTTTTCTCCTAATAGCCTGAGGGACTACATCTGTTGCCATCACACAAGCTCGTGTTTTGCTTTGACAAGCTACATTTTTAATGAAAACGACTCGACTACGGCATTTAGCTCATCATCGGACGGTAAAAAGTTTCCATGAAAACAAAACTAATCCAAAAATCACATCATGAAATTAAACCTTGAAGGGAAGAGTGCAGATTATTTTAAAATCATCAAGATTTAAGTTGCTTTTCTGACAATCCTGCAAAAAATGATCATCAATCCTCAACTGATTTAATTTATTATTCTCAATCCAGTCGCTGTAATCTCAGAATGCCAAGCTGAATTCCTAAAATTCACTACTACTGTAATCTAATCCTGATAAATTGTTATTATTATTTATTCAGTTAGATAAAAACTGAGTTTTCCTTAATCCACAGCCTGTGGGACTGAAACCCCGAATCTCAAGACAGAAAAGAAACTAAACATTTCCCGTTCAATCCTGAAAAGGGAAAAAACATCTAAACAACTTTACAGACAAAATTCAGAGAGAAATTTTGGAGAAAACTGTTTTATAAGAGCAGATTCCAGTTGACATTATTCAACTCAACAGCTACAGTGGCTATAAAACGTATCCATCCCCTTTTATTGCTTTTACAAATCAATCACCACCAACAAAATGTCTTTTTGATTAAAAACATTGAATCAAAAAATGTTGAATCAATAAGAAAACAATTGTTGAAGAAAACAAACGTTTGCTTAAACTCTAATCATGGTAAAGTGGAAGAAAGTAGTTTGGTCTGATGAGAACAAAATGGAGTTTTTGCATCACCACAAACACATCATTCCCACTGTGAGGCATGGTGGTGGCAGCATAATGCTGTTGGGAAACTACAGGGAAATTTGTTTCCATCTGCTAGAAGACTACGGCTTTGGAAAACATTTATTTTCCAGCAAAATGACGACCCGAAGCATTGAGCTAAAGCACAGATGGAGGTTCTGGAGTGGCCCAGTCAAAGCCCAGACCTCATTTCCACAGATCTCGACAGAGATGGGTCCGATTAGCAGGAGAAATGGCGTCTCTATAGTATAATAAACGCAGGTTTTGTGTTTTCCCACAACCTTTTCTTAATAAGTGCACCAAAAATGAACCAAACTGTTTGCACCACTTAGCATTCAAGACATTTTGTATCTAGCAAGAGCAAAATTACATCTTTCTGTTTCTGCAACTCTGGTTCAGGGCCGCCACAATCAGCAATAAATCAATTAAACGGATGATAAATTAAAACGAGCTCGGTAATTTCCATTGAATGATTCGTTGTTTTTCTCCAAAAACTGATGCTAAAAGTCTTCAGTCTGGTGCTTTGGTCTCAACTAGCTCTTTTTTGAAGGACAATTTTGTTTACAGAGACTTCTTAATTCATTTTATTTTGTTGTTTCTGTTTTGTTTATTATTTTGGATATTTAAAATGTCTTCCAGTTCTTCAGAATTTAAAGTTTAATGACCTTTGAGTGTGTTCTTCCGTTATTATGCCACTAAATGATGCATCACTGCAAGAACACAAAATCTTACCCAGTATTTTTGGTTTAGTTTCTAGTGTAAATATCTTAGCACGCTTGAAACAAAACTAAATTAGATTACAAGTATCTTTTCAGGAAGATATAGGAGCTTGTTTAAAGTCAATAATTTCTAAATATTGATGAAAAATTATTTGTTCCATTGGTAGATTATCTCACTTATAACAAGATTGTACTTTCTCATCAATAATAAGGAATTTTTTCCTCCATATCTTGCTAAAAAAATAGTTTTAAGTTAATTTGTTTTATTTACAGTGTATTAAAATATTTGCACTAGAAATTACTTGGTAAAATGTAGTTTTTTTGCAGCGATAGACATAAAGATTGATCAATCTGAGAGAGAAGACTGCCTCCAAGCTCTTCAGCTTCTAGAAAATGTGTCTGGACTTTATGTTCCAACAGCACAATGATCCAAACTGGATGTGGAGTAGATCGAATCTGTGGCCTACTTAAAGCCCTGGTCTGTGGGAAGACATCACACAACTGAACTGGACTCTACCAACATAAAAACAACCAAACCAATAACCATTCCTTCTCCGCTTCAGTTAAATATCCCACAATCCTTTGCTGCAGCACTATCACTACCACACAAACGGCAACAAGATGGAAATAAACATTGATGGTTGTAGTAAAAGCAATATATTAAATTACTTTTACCGTTGTCTTCTGCTCAATTTTGATGTTTTTCTTTATTTTTTTTGAGACGTGAACCGTCTGTGTGAACGGTTCCGAAGCGACCCACAAGCGCAGAAGAAGAAAGTTGACGTCACACACTAATAACGGATCGATTAACATTTTGATATGCAATGGGAACCAACAGTATTGTCACAAATTCTTAAGAGAAAGGAAAATAATAAAAAGAACCAACAGATTAAACGCATCTGGCTTCTTCTGCTGCAAAAATAAGATGTGACCCGACAGCTCTGACTGCAGATGCTTTGGAAACAATCGGTGTCTGAATTAGCACCTATACAGAGGAGGCTCCAATCTGATTTTGATCGGAAACGAGCCGTTCAGACTTCAGTGAAAAAGCCAAAAAAAAAGCAGATTTGAGTCGTATTTGCCTGCAGTGTAAACACAGAGTCAGAAGAGAGGTTGAATATTTGCCAAAAAGTGAGAAAACCACTGAAAACAGTACCAGGATTTTATTTTCTGAACCACACAAAGAGGAAGTCCACCCTTCCAGGTGTCTCACCTGATTGGTGGCGTCTTTGTTACAAACCTTCATCCAACTCCAGACCTTAAAACGAGGATCTTTAGGAATAATGTTCAAAGTTTCAGGCTGCTTTTCTTCACTGCGGCCGACTTTGCTCTTCTGAATTTGCCACAGTCTGATAATCAGTAATTATGTCCAGATAACACTCTTGTAACTTTGCTGCCCTTCAAAATTTTATTGCCCCCAGTCGCATGAAATCGCAAACTTCTGCCTGAAAACTATAGAAGCATTTCCTTGAAATATAAGCTCCTTAATTAAACTTCCGCTCCAGTACACAACGCAGGTCAGTACTTGGACATTTAACTAAAGCAATCCATCCTTACCTAAACAATTAGCTGCAGAGCATAATGCTCCTAATTAATAACTGAATAACCCCAATAAAAAAGGTTGCGTAATTGATGATACAATTAACAAATACAAGTTTTTTTTACAGTAAACTGTCCTTTTAAAAGTGCGCAGGGCTATAGGACAGCGCCGCATTCCTCAGTGACTCTTAATGGACATTAAACATGGAGCTGAAGAAATACACGAGCACAATTGAGTTAGCGGGCACTTACAGGGCAGAAGGCTTGCCCCATACATTTGCCTAACAACACATAAATGTCACAAAATTACATGTCATTATTGAACAGATCATATGGATTCCACTTATTGTTGCCTAATGGCCCCTTTTTGTAAAAACGAATGTGGTTTAAGGATAATGCAGAGGAGGACGCTGGGCTGTCTTGTCCATCCTTCCAGGGAAAAGAAGAATCTGCCTTATTCAGTTACATTTCAAACCTCAATTTCCGCTTGTGGTCGGCTCGTTAAGGCTGACGGCCATTAATGACAGACACTGAGGCTTCTTGGCCAAGCAGAGAGCCACCGAGGGGGGGAAAGTGGGAGAAAGACGCCCTCTGCTGGCTTCAAGGTGGAAGTAAAACAATGTGAAGAAGGCCAGCCTGATTTCAACCACATAAATAAACAATCAATTAGGGGATCATTTTTATTTCAATAAAATCACTTTTCAAAAATATGTCACTATTATTCATCACTTCTATTATCGTTTTAGGGTTTTTATTTGTTTAATTATGTGGAAAAACGTGAGAAATCTTAGAAATAAAAAAAGTTTGGCACAAGATAATTTAAGTATAATTTGCCTTTTATTTTGCTTTTCCAGACTCAGGCTGGTGCACAGATCCTCTTAGAGGTAGAAACACTGAAACTTATTCAAATGTTAAAAAAAAACAATATATATATGAAACTAAAATAAGTTAAAAATTAGATGAAACATCCCAGTACTAATGGAGTGTGTTTAGGTACATAATAGAGTAATTAAGGTGATCTAGGAGGTATTTATGGCTATTTATGGAGGACAGGTTCATCAGGGATGCTTACGGAGGAGCCATAGGGGACCTAAAAGGAGCAGCTGGAGACACCAGATGTTTTGCCAATCAGGTTGAACCTGAAGGAGGAGCAGGAACGGTGCGGTACAGTCGGCTGCATCGGCCACTTTTACAACGGAAGCAGATAAAGCAGCGAACCAAACCACATCAACTTCAGCCGTAAATGAGGTTGACCCTAACCCTAATGACATCTGGTTGTTATAAAACAGAGCAGCAAAGAAACCCAGAGAATATCTTTACCCAGTCATGAAGTCTTAGATATATTTGTTGATTTGAGTTTATAGATTTGCTAGAAAAACACAAGTGTTGCTTTTTCTCCTGCATGTGTTTTCACTCTGAATGTATTTTAATTTCCAAGTTCAATCGCTGTCGGAGTGAGCTGGACTGAACCACGTCAGACGAAAAGGAGGGCGGAGACAGATTCATAAAAACAGACTCTTTATAAATCCGTCAGACTACATGAGGATGATCAGACTTTATCGAGTTAAAAAACGGAGGAAGAAAAACTTAAGCTTGCACCAATACATTAAAAAAATTATCCTCACGTGAGTTTGCACACTCAATACCTATGTTTAATATGTTTTAATGTCAATTAAAATTAGTTATTAAGTGTTTATAATTGCAGTCTGTGCCATTTTATACCAATGGAAGATTAAGAACACAATTCTCAAATTAAGAGGCAATAAATTTAATTAAAATTACTTAGTGCAGTCGCTCAGCAACCATAAACAGCCACTATATTAACTTGAGACGGAGTCGTCTCCTCCTGCTGTTAAACATTTGTCCAGACAACATGCAACATGCCACTCCTAGAAATGGGAGCCACGTCCAATTGAAATGGAAATTGTGTTGCATTTAATTTTTTGGCAGCTGCTCCTGCGCGATTCACAAAAGGCCGGTAGAAGGCTAATTGTTCAAATTAATTTGTGTAAATGACTAAGCAAGAGATAACAGAATTACATCTGCACTTCCTTGGCACGGGTTCAGCAGTGACGGCCTCGACAGGCAGCTGCACGCAGACGGCTTCCTTGCCAAAAATTAAAAGCCACAAAACATTAATTAATGGACTTTTTGTTACATTAATCTGCACCAAAAAGGTTTACAGGGAGCAAGATTGGGGGGGAGCAGGAGATCAGAGCACAGAGGTAGGCGGTGTGCATAATTAGAATAAATTATTTTCATTAAACGTTTTTAAGAAGGTCCCTTCCCTTTTTTTTTTAGAGACAGTTTAAGTAAAATTAAAATTCAAACAAGGAAAGCTGGTGTTGGTGACAGCCTCATTAATCAGCTCCCTGTTAAAGTTACAGCATGTTGAGAAACCTCCAGGCTGAACGACGTCCAGGTCAAGTAACTCAGGACTCCTGCGTCCGGCTGCAGCGCCAACAGAAACGCCGGCGCATCAATCACCTGGACTCCGGAGCCACCGCTGCTGCTGCTCGCCCTGAACTGATGGAGCGGCCCTTACTTTGCACTTGTCAATTTGGAGCTTTATCTACACGCTCAAGGCTAATGAGCCATCTTAAACTCGTGATGGCCGCGATGTAAATGATCCCAAGTAGCTCTCTGTCTGCAGTCTGCAGGAAGCCGGCTGCAAAGGAGAGGAGCTGGAGGTTCCAAAACTTTTACAGTCAGGCCGAGGAAACTGATTTAAATCGTCAAATATGCTGCAATCCTGCACCTCTACCTATACAATACACACATGATGCTTTCAAATAACAATGAACCTCTTTCCAAGGATTCAAATTGCAAATATCAGAGCTGAAATGCGATGAGACTGAATGAATGTCTCTGCATCTGGTGTAAGTTGGACATGCAAGTATAAAATTATTAGCATTAAAGAAAACAATATATCACACACACACACAATCAAAGCTGGTACTATAATTGTGTGAAAACAATTACATTAATCTGCACAGAAGGTCAGCCAGACCATATTTTAATTGTATTTCTACTCTAAAAATAGTTGAGCTATGGGTTTTCTTTCTTTCTTCTTATTTATTTGCAGTTTTTGCTTAATTTCACAGACAGTAGTCAATGTTTTACAGCACTGTTGTGGATGGAGTGGAAGATGTTTATGTATTTTTGGCTGGAGCTGCAAAGTGTAAGTTCTTACGGCGATAAGAGAAAATCTGTGGCACTGAGTCACAAATTTTTCTGTGGAACAAAATTCCAAAAATCACAGATTTTTCCAAAATACTCCAAAGAAAATGCAGTTTGGGAAGATGAAACTCCTAGCTGACACACTATTGGCTGAAATCTGCAAAGCAGCCAATCCAGAAGCTGCATTTATTTTTATTGGTGCTGATTGGCTGAGCAGAAATGATGAAGATGTTAGCTTCTGAGCTAACATGGTTTCTACTGTCCATATTAATGCATATTGAGGTATATTTGGTGTTTGATAGATTAAAATATATAGTTATAAACGGATTTTTAGGTAAAACCATGTATTCAGGTGTTTGTGGGAAAACCAGGGCAATCAAGAACCCGGGAACAGACATCCTTTGTTAGCATTTTATTTATTTTTTCTCTTCATTTTGTTGTTCATGATGGCCTGAGCTGCTACCTTCATTGTCGAGGCCGCCTTTGTGACAAAGATCTTAGTCTAGGTATTTTACTTGGTAAGGAAAAGCGCCAAACTTACCAGAATTTCAGTCAAGAAACACAAATTTATCAACGAAGACAGATAAATGTAAGTACTGAGAATTTAAGTATAAAGTCTGGTTTATAGTCTTTTACCTTCTGGTTTGACTAAACAGTACCATCTGCTGCCTTTTAGAGTTCCTGAGCTGTGGAAATAGCCTTCAACACAATTTATGCACATAATCTAAACAAGACAGAAAACGGGAAACTCAGAACAATTAGCAGAGGCAACAAAAAATCCCTGATGCCAAAAGCTCACTGAAACTTGAAATCAACCTTTTCTAATCAACCTGAGAAGATACATTCCTCCACAAAAATCATTTTTCAAACTCCAATTTTCCACAAACATACAATGAACATAAACACCCTGAGAAGATGCAGATTCCTCATCTGCGTCTTTTTCCTGCTATCAGTTCCAGGGATATTATTAGCATAAATTATAGCGGTAACTCGTGCTGGGAGGCAGATAAAAATGCGCGTTTGAGCATCTATTTAGCTCTGCAAAAACCTCATTGCTTCCAGTTCATGATCAGCCATCCCAAAGAACTATTTTATGCCCGACTTGCCTGATGCATGACAGCAAGACTGGAGGATCATTTCTTTAATCCCTTCTCCTCCTCCCCAAAGAGAAAATCCAACTCTCTCAGACTTGGTGTCTAATTTCTATGGTTGCTCTGGGAAACGACACTGCAAAAACAAAATCCTACCAAGGATTTTAGGTCTGGTTTCTACAGCAAGTATCTTATTACACTTGAAATAAGACAAAACTAACTTAGAAGTAACTTTTCATCAATATAAAGGGATTATTTACTTAAAACAAGCCTCTATATCTTGCTGAAAAGTTACTTTTAAGTTAGTTTTGTCTTATTTCCAGTGCATTAAGATATTTGCACAGAAAATCAGACCAAAATTACTTGGTAAGATTTTGTGTTTTTGCACTGAAGCTGGTTTAAATTCTACACATCTTACGACGGCTCCTTTGTGCAGAAACTAAATTCAACTTTATTTTTTTAAATATTTTATTAATGAAATGCACTTTTTAAAATTTGATTTATTTTATTTCAAACTGGTTTTTAAAAACAAGAAAACAAGAAATGAGTAGGACAGAACAAAATAAACACTTTCTGTGTGAAAAGGAATAAAAAGAAGTGAACATTTATCTAATCCTGCCCCTTAATTTAATAAAATATAATACTTACTGACTCAATAATTATTAATATGTAATTAAAGCCATTGTTATAATATTCATGTGTCTCATCAGTGAACTGGGTTAAGGAGCCAACAAATAAATTATATTAAAAAGACAAAATTATTACAAACTAACTCATAACAAGACAAGAAGATCTACGTATAACTGGATGAATAATTGCCAACTTCTTGCCAATGTTCACCTATAAATTCTTCATAATCTGTGTTATTTTATGTATCTGTGTATAACAAGGATACATGTTATGTAAAATAAAAAACCTAATGATAATGATACTAAGATAACAATAATTAGCTACTAATAATGGTGATGGTACACAGAATAAACGAAGGAAAAACTCCTAGTTGTGTCGTAGCATCGTAGCTTTGCATTTATTTTTAAACTGGTAGATGTTTGGGCATTGTTTTAGCTCCATATTCAGTTCCCTTTAAGTTGTGTCCACCCTCAATTTCTCAAAACTTTTCCTGAAGATGTTTAGGTAACAGATTATAGTAAAATGTAATGATTCATATGTTTCGCCCCACAATTCTGCACAGAAATGTAGATATAAATGAGTCACTGAGCTTCTGCAGAGCTCAGTCTCTTTGTGAGTCTTGTAAAAGCATCTGAACCAAAACTACAAGTGCCTTTGTTGGTGTTTTGGGTCGAACCGTTTCTTTCTCAGACCCAGCAGCAAGTACATTTAGCTTCCACTATTAGGACCTAAAATGTTCATATGTCACGAAGCTCCAAACTTAGTTTGAATCCACATATTTATTGGTGCATCATCTCTGGTTCCGTCTCTTTGCACCATCACCATTTTTCCCTCACTGACATCCAGACAGCTGTTGCTTCCATCTTCCTCATTTTTCTTCTTCGTCTCGTATTTTGCTAATACACCGAGCCTTCTCCTCCTGCTCTCCTCCTCCAGATACATATTCGCTCTTGTTTGTAGCTGCCAATTAGCTGGCGAGGCTGTGGCAGTTCATCCATCTGACTTAAAGGTTTCCCCGCCACTAATTTTGACGGTCGGGTCAAGTAGCGGCGGGGCCCATTAAGTGGAATAATGAAGTCCTCAGTGACTGATCTGCAATGACTTCAGAGTGCTATTAATCCCTTAAAGAAATCATCTCTTTATTTTTAATGTTTGCCTTTTAAGTCGTCCAGCCAGCTGTTCAAACGTCTCATTTATCCAAAACATAATAAACATCATCTGCACAAGTTTCTGTTGTTGTTTTTCTGTTTTTACTCTAATTTATTTCTATTCTTTCTCATCCCTCCTCCTCTCTTTTACCACATAATTCACTTTATATACTAACTCTTCATAAAATCAACAAAAACCTTTCCAAATATTATTTTGTTCACATCCCCTAAACTTAAAATGTCCAGCCTTAATGCCTTTCTCTGGTCAGATGGAGAGCATAAGGAGCTCAAAAAATGCCTAGTGTCAGTGTGGAACCAGTACTTCAGAAAAATATATGTTGTGCTTCTGGTCTCTCTCATCTTTTTAAGTGAGAGAACTGAATACTCTTTTTCCCTCACTGTGTTTTGTAAGCAAAATTTCTCCACTTTAATTACTCCAACAAAAATCCTCACTACCCAAAAACTGATGAAAATGTTGACACTACCGTATTTTTCAGACTATAAGCAGCTCGTTTTTTCCCCACGCTTTGAACCAGGCGGCTTATAGAACCGGTGCGGCTTTTATATCTACGTTTCCAGATTTTTTTCTTTTACTTTATAGATGCGTCTTATAGTGAGGTGCGCTCGATAGTCCAGAAAATACGGTATTTAAACGTTTCGAGCAATGCTGAAATTGATTGTACAGAAACATCACACACACACGGTAAGACGTCTGAAAAACCAGAAAGGTAAAATCATAACTTGAAAACACACTTTCCGAAACTTCAGTGATCCAGTCCCGCTCAGAGAGTTGGGACCTTAAAGGGTTTTAATCCAGTTACTAACCACTTAATAACTTTTTAAATAAGCTTTCCAGAAACCTCCCCACCAAACTGTAGAAACTGACCACAACAATCTAATCTGACAGATTTCTGTTGCTTCGGATTCGTTCGGCTCTCAGCTGAGGTCAGCTCACCGCTGAACAAACACCAGTCAATTTACTCATTTTGCATCCAATCCTCGCCGATGATTATGAGGCGCTTTTCTGTGGCTGATGGAGAGATTAATCTTGCTTTGATAGAAATATGTCAGATTGTGATTTATCACTGCAGACAAATCTGCGCTGGAACGTCTCTCCTCCTGACAGCTTTATCGGCCTAGGGGCGTCCCAAAATGTCACCTGTTGTTCGCGGAGTGACCTTCTAATTTTCTAATTCAATTTCAACACGTCTCCCCCTCCATATCATGAACGAGTAATAACAATTACGCAGCGTGACTGGCTCAAAAACCTGCAATTCCCCTACTTTAAATCACAACTCAAGTAGTCTTTTATTAGGCTGCCTGGTTAAATCAATCTAAATCTAAGCATAATAACTCTCTAATCAGGTGCTGGGGAGAATAATAGGTTGTCACGCTCGAGAAAAAATAGGCAATCATGGAATGTTTTCTTTAATTAGGCCGACTAAAGTAGAAGGGCACGGCGGCGGTGCGGGACACATTCATCATAGCCAAGGTGGGAAATTACTTCAATTACTCAGGAAGGGGAGAGCGGAGTGAATTACAAAAGTCGGAGAAGCAGAAGAGAGGAGATCGTGATCTGCAGGGAAGTCCGCATGACACCGAGGGCAGAGGAGGTAAAAAAATGTAGAAAAGGAGGAAAACAGTGAGGTAAGATGGAGGAAACCTGCTGGGAATGTATCAGAAGAGATTAAACATGAATCGGAAGACAGAAAATTTTACAAAATTTTCTAAACTTCTTAAATGTTTTTCACCTTGTGAGAAGGTTTCAGTAAAAATGCAGCAGCAGAACCAGAACATAAGAAGGTTTGGATGTAATTTGGTCCCCATGCTGATCAGAAATGGGATTAAAAATAAACTGATTCAAGAAGATTCAAGCTAAGCAGGTCCAAATCAAAGCTGACTTCACTCAGGGATTCTGCAGTTTTCACCAACTCCAATGTAAAACTTGGAGTTGGTTTACTCCAAATCCAAGATGGAGTTGGACTAAATTTCTATTTGAAAATTCTATAATTTGCAAATAGAAATTCTAATGAATTTTCTATAATGAAAATTCTACAATTTTCATTATAGAATGGAAATTCATTATAGAATTTCCATTCTATAATGAATGGAAATTAAGTGCTGAAATGTATGATGTCCAAACACATTAGAACTTCTTTATTTTGCTAAATATCTGTACTAGTTTGTTCTAAATCTCATACTGCAACCAAGTTTGTCAAACACCCAAAACAAGAGGTGTGAGAAAAAAAATAATACAAGAAAAACGGCAGTAAACATATAAAAAATACGCCACTGTAAATTATGTTAAGTATCAGGGTTTTATAGGAATTAAAAACATGGAAGGACAGCAGAAGAAGAGCAGTAAACAGGATTTATTGATACAGCTTCCTGTTCTTTATAAGGCAGATTTTAAGATTTGAAGGGTTCATATAAGCTGCTAAAATGATTATTCAAAGGATCTTGTACTTCCTACAGGCTCTTGGATGTCCCATGAATCAAATAAAACTGTAGAAAGACAAGAAAATAAGAAAAATGCTTCTAACTTTTCACTGTTTTTTAATTCCACTCAAATCTGAGTGTAACCCCGCGTTGAATTGAAAATGGATATTTTATTCTATTTTGCAGCATTCTGTCCATCTCAAAGTTTTCAATTTGCTGCACAAATAAACTGACTTTGTCAAAATATTTCAGTTTCTTTGGGTTTTTTCATTAAAAAAACACTAATTATTACACAGTTTGACATAAAAGACAGCATTTTAGATTAAATTTTACTTCTTACCTCAAAAACTTGACAAATTAAACAAGTTGTTTCGCTGTTTATCCTGTTCAATGTTGCTTACCTCACCTTTCTGAGAGTCCAGCGGTTCTTGGAAACCGTAGCTTTTGTTTTCCTGCAGGAGATTTTCCAGTATTCACTCTCCAAAGTCAGCGTGTCCGGCATCCCTTCATGGAGGACTAATCCTGTCAAAATTGACAATAAATAAATAAATGAGGTAGCAAATACATCCATAAATGAGAAAATAAAACTGTAAATAAACAAATAAGAGAAATAAATGTGAAAATAAATGAGTATTATTTTCACAAAAATTTAGTTATTTCCACATTTATTTATCAACTTTTACTTTTCCTCACACTTTTTTACCTGAAGGTACTGAGGTGGGTGTTTCTACCACTGGCCTGAGCCATAATCAGATCCCAACAAATCCACACAAAGTTTCTGGAACTTTTCCAGGAAAAACGAACAAAAATGTTCAATTTCTTCATTTATTTATTTTCAATTCTTACAGGATTAATCGTCCATATACTTTCGCTTGCATATTTTTTCCCAAATCATAGTTTAGCTTCACATTCCTAATTTTACCTTTAATTATATTACATGGACATCAGTTTACATCTCGTTAACTTACATTGATTTTCCAGGTTAAATTAGCTTATACTCTTAGCCTACAAGTGAATTATTAGCTTATTCACTTGTTTAGCGTAGCATAGCTTATCTTAGCTAAGTTATGTTTAGCGAAGCATATCTTAGCTTAAGCAAAAACAATAATTTTACATAAATATCAATAAAATTATGGGCAACCCTGAGCATCCTCTTCATAAACGATAGTAGAAAAACAGTGTCTTCAGTCAGAGGAATCTTCAAATTCGCTGCAATACAGACTGCTATATAAGATATTTCCTGCCTACAGCAATAACCATCTACAATAACTCTTTGAATAATCAGAACGTCTGTAAAGAATGGTTTAAGAAAATATTTACCCAAGTTGTAGTCATAGTATCTTTACACTACAGACCTTCTGAGGATGACAAACCTGCTTAAATTACCAATTAGTCAGATCTTTTCTAGTCAAATCTTTCCAATAAAAGTAGTTACTTTTCTTATAGCTTGATATTTTTGTTGCAGACCATAAAAAAGCCTATAAAGGTGTCCAAATAACCAAAAATAAAACATTTTATCCCCTTTCAAACAACTCAGTGGGTGGCTAATTAACCTGCTAGTTCCATCCAGTCTGAGATTAATTCAAATAAGTGATGGCTACCAGCATGACCTTTGGATTAGTACTTCACGGCTCATGTTTTAGCTCAAACCTGACCCAGAACAGTCCCAGAAGAGCAGTTTGTAGTAGATGATGGAGAGGCCTCTGTCAGGATGACGCCAAGGTGGTAATCAGACCAGGACTTTCCTCTCAATCGATCAATAAAAGGACTGCAGGGTGTTCACGTCTTTCAGCTCAGCAGGATTATCAGGTTGGAGGAATCCATCATGAGCTGAGAGGTGGTCGATGGCAGAGCAGCCACACGGTAATAAGAGGAAGGGAGCAGTGCTGCTTCTGAAAATGCGCCCGCTTTAGACGTAATTTATGAACACAAGTTTGTTTTGTCTGCAGCTTCTTGATGCTTATAGACACTAAAATGTTTTAAGCTAATTTTAATAGCAGAAAAAGATGACCTCGATAAAAACAAGATGCAATTGTTTGTGAAAGTAAAACTGTATCCAAATGATTTCAAATATAGTTGCACTTTGGAGTGGTCTAGTCAAAGTCCAGCTGAGATAACCTTGAATGAACACAATTCTGCAAAGAGGAGTGGGTCAAAATTCATCCGCAGTGAAGTAAAAGGCTGAAAACAAGTTACCCCAGTTGCTGTTCACACACAGAGTAAATCATTTTAAGAATGAAAACTCATAACATTTTAACACTGCATAATCAGTCAAGTTTATTCGTACAGCACATCATTAAAACACAGAAATACAAGGTCTGATTTACATTTTGTCAAGTGCCGCCGTTACACATCAAGATGTTGAAGCAGAAACAGAAGAAAGCTGGAATACATTTTCCTAAAACTACCAGTTCTCCTCTCATTTAGCCGCCGTCACTTTTCATTAACCTTTCCTCCTCTTCGCTCCACCTTCCTCACTCCCTCCATCCTGCCGTATCTTCTCCCCCGTTCTTCAATCTACTTCCTCCTCTCCCTCTCCCTCTCTCTCTCTCTCTCTCTCTCTTCTTTCTGCCTGACTGACCACAGGGCTCCATCATCATCGTCGTCTTCACAAAGCCGTCCCAATTATTGCTATAAAGGCAATAAATCACTTCAGCTTCCATCCACTGTTATTGATGAATGACCACTTATTTGTCATCTAATGCAGTGAAAAATGATGAGCCGGGCAGGCAGGCAGGTTTTCTGCCCCCAGTTCTGATGTGATCCAGGACAGCAGTGATGGATTGTATCCTTAAACTGTTGTTACATGTTTAATGTGGAGCTCAAGTCTGACATCTCACTTAGTCTGCGTTTCTCTACGTGAAGACATTCTGCATTCGCGGCGCTGCAGAGGAAAGAAACTCTGTCGTCGATTCTTTGTCCTGTTGATCGACCAGTGTGGGCCTGACTGGATTCAACACTCAGAAAGATGGCCGCACTTTAACTCCAGAACAGTTTTTGTAAAAGGATTAGGAAGAAGATCATTTTATTCATTTCAAGCATTCTTACTCCAAGATATTTCTCTTTTAAGACTCGACATGCGTGAAAAAGGAGCAGAAAAAAGAAAAATCTTGTTCAAACCTGTTGCTTTCTCGGTTTTTTCTGGTTGCACACGTTAAATTAACAATATAAATTGCAAACAACGTCATTCTCCTTATTCCATAATTTTACTCCGTGCACCTAAATGCACATTTGCCTTGAAGTAGTTTTACGTACTTTTGTTTGAGTCACAAACAAAAGTTTAGTTTTGGCTTTATATGTACATAGATTTGTACACAAATTTAAAAATNATTAAGAGGCAATAAATTTAATTAAAATTACTTAGTGCAGTCGCTCAGCAACCATAAACAGCCACTACATTAACTTGAGACGGAGTCGTCTCCTCCTGCTGTTAAACATTTGTCCAGACAACATGCAACATGCCACTCCTAGAAATGGGAGCCACGTCCAATTGAAATGGAAATTGTGTTGCATTTAATTTTTTGGCAGCTGCTCCTGCGCGATTCACAAAAGGCCGGTAGAAGGCTAATTGTTCAAATTAATTTGTGTAAATGACTAAGCAAGAGATAACAGAATTACATCTGCACTTCCTTGGCACGGGTTCAGCAGTGACGGCCTCGACAGGCAGCTGCACGCAGACGGCTTCCTTGCCAAAAATTAAAAGCCACAAAACATTAATTAATGGACTTTTTGTTACATTAATCTGCACCAAAAAGGTTTACAGGGAGCAAGATTGGGGGGGAGCAGGAGATCAGAGCACAGAGGTAGGCGGTGTGCATAATTAGAATAAATTATTTTCATTAAACGTTTTTAAGAAGGTCCCTTCCCTTTTTTTTTTAGAGACAGTTTAAGTAAAATTAAAATTCAAACAAGGAAAGCTGGTGTTGGTGACAGCCTCATTAATCAGCTCCCTGTTAAAGTTACAGCATGTTGAGAAACCTCCAGGCTGAACGACGTCCAGGTCAAGTAACTCAGGACTCCTGCGTCCGGCTGCAGCGCCAACAGAAACGTCGGCGCATCAATCACCTGGACTCTGGAGCCACCGCTGCTGCTGCTCGCCCTGAACTGATGGAGCGGCCCTTACTTTGCACTTGTCAATTTGGAGCTTTATCTACACGCTCAAGGCTAATGAGCCATCTTAAACTCGTGATGGCCGCGATGTAAATGATCCCAAGTAGCTCTCTGTCTGCAGTCTGCAGGAAGCCGGCTGCAAAGGAGAGGAGCTGAGGCTCCAAAACTTTTACAGTCAGGCCGAGGAAACAGATTTAAATCGTCAAATATGCTGCAATCCTGCACCTCTACCTATACAATACACACATGATGCTTTCAAATAACAATGAACCTCTTTCCAAGGATTCAAATTGCAAATATCAGAGCTGAAATGCGATGGGACTGAATGAATGTCTCTGCATCTGGTGTAAGTTGGACATGCAAGTATAAAATTATTAGCATTAAAGAAAACAATATATCACACACACACACAATCAAAGCTGGTACTATAATTGTGTGAAAACAATTACATTAATCTGCACAGAAGGTCAGCCAGACCATATTTTAATTGTATTTCTACTCTAAAAATAGTTGAGCTATGGGTTTTCTTTCTTTCTTCTTATTTATTTGCAGTTTTTGCTTAATTTCACAGACAGTAGTCAATGTTTTACAGCACTGTTGTGGATGGAGTGGAAGATGTTTATGTATTTTTGGCTGGAGCTGCAAAGTGTAAGTTCTTACGGCGATAAGAGAAAATCTGTGGCACTGAGTCACAAATTTTTCTGTGGAACAAAATTCCAAAAATCACAGATTTTTCCAAAATACTCCAAAGAAAATGCAGTTTGGGAAGATGAAACTCCTAGCTGACACACTATTGGCTGAAATCTGCAAAGCAGCCAATCCAGAAGCTGCATTTATTTTTATTGGTGCTGATTGGCTGAGCAGAAATGATGAAGATGTTAGCTTCTGAGCTAACATGGTTTCTACTGTCCATATTAATGCATATTGAGGTATATTTGGTGTTTGATAGATTAAAATATATAGTTATAAACGGATTTTTAGGTAAAACCATGTATTCAGGTGTTTGTGGGAAAACCAGGGCAATCAAGAACCCGGGAACAGACATCCTTTGTTAGCATTTTATTTATTTTTTCTCTTCATTTTGTTGTTCATGATGGCCTGAGCTGCTACCTTCATTGTCGAGGCCGCCTTTGTGACAAAGATCTTAGTCTAGGTATTTTACTTGGTAAGGAAAAGCGCCAAACTTACCAGAATTTCAGTCAAGAAACACAAATTTATCAACGAAGACAGATAAATGTAAGTACTGAGAATTTAAGTATAAAGTCTGGTTTATAGTCTTTTACCTTCTGGTTTGACTAAACAGTACCATCTGCTGCCTTTTAGAGTTCCTGAGCTGTGGAAATAGCCTTCAACACAATTTATGCACATAATCTAAACAAGACAGAAAACGGGAAACTCAGAACAATTAGCAGAGGCAACAAAAAATCCCTGATGCCAAAAGCTCACTGAAACTTGAAATCAACCTTTTCTAATCAACCTGAGAAGATACATTCCTCCACAAAAATCATTTTTCAAACTCCAATTTTCCACAAACATACAATGAACATAAACACCCTGAGAAGATGCAGATTCCTCATCTGCGTCTTTTTCCTGCTATCAGTTCCAGGGATATTATTAGCATAAATTATAGCGGTAACTCGTGCTGGGAGGCAGATAAAAATGCGCGTTTGAGCATCTATTTAGCTCTGCAAAAACCTCATTGCTTCCAGTTCATGATCAGCCATCCCAAAGAACTATTTTATGCCCGACTTGCCTGATGCATGACAGCAAGACTGGAGGATCATTTCTTTAATCCCTTCTCCTCCTCCCCAAAGAGAAAATCCAACTCTCTCAGACTTGGTGTCTAATTTCTATGGTTGCTCTGTGAAACGACACTGCAAAAACAAAATCCTACCAAGGATTTTAGGTCTGGTTTCTAGAGCAAGTATCTTATTACACTTGAAATAAGACAAAACTAACTTAGAAGTAACTTTTCATCAATATAAAGGGATTATTTACTTAAAACAAGCCTCTATATCTTGCTGAAAAGTTACTTTTAAGTTAGTTTTGTCTTATTTCCAGTGCATTAAGATATTTGCACAGAAAATCAGACCAAAATTACTTGGTAAGATTTTGTGTTTTTGCAGTGAAGCTGGTTTAAATTGTACACATCTTATGACGGCTCCTTTGTGCAGAAACTAAATTCAACTTTATTTTTTTTAAATATTTTATTAATAAAATGCACTTTTTAAAATTTGATTTATTTTATTTCAAACTGGTTTTTAAAAACAAGAAAACAAGAAATGAGTAGGACAGAACAAAATAAATACTTTCTGTGTGAAAAGGAATAAAAAGAAGTGAACATTTATCTAATCTTGCCCCTTAATTTAATAAAATATATTACTTACTGACTCAATAATTATTAATATGTAATTAAAGCCATTGTTATAATATTCATGTGTCTCATCAGTGAACTGGGTTAAGGAGCCAACAAATAAATTATATTAAAAAGACAAAATTATTACAAACTAACTCATAACAAGACAAGAAGATCTACGTATAACTGGATGAATAATTGCCAACTTCTTGCCAATGTTCACCTATAAATTCTTCATAATCTGTGTTATTTTATGTATCTGTGTATAACAAGGATACATGTTATGTAAAATAAAAAACCTAATGATAATGATACTAAGATAACAATAATTAGCTACTAATAATGGTGATGGTACACAGAATAAACGAAGGAAAAACTCCTAGTTGTGTCGTAGCATCGTAGCTTTGCATTTATTTTTAAACTGGTAGATGTTTGGGCATTGTTTTAGCTCCATATTCAGTTCCCTTTAAGTTGTGTCCACCCTCAATTTCTCAAAACTTTTCCTGAAGATGTTTAGGTAACAGGTTATAGTAAAATGTAATGATTTGTATGTTTCGCCCCACAATTCTGCACAGAAATGTAGATATAAATGAGTCACTGAGCTTCTGCAGAGCTCAGTCTCTTTGTGAGTCTTGTAAAAGCACCTGAACCAAAACTACAAGTGCCTTTGTTGGTGTTTTGGGTCGAACCGTTTCTTTCTCAGACCCAGCAGCAAGTACATTTAGCTTCCACTATTAGGACCTAAAATGTTCATATGTCACGAAGCTCCAAACTTAGTTTGAATCCACATATTTATTGGTGCATCATCTCTGGTTCCGTCTCTTTGCACCATCACCATTTTTCCCTCACTGACATCCAGACAGCTGTTGCTTCCATCTTCCTCATTTTTCTTCTTCGTCTCGTATTTTGCTAATACACCGAGCCTTCTCCTCCTGCTCTCCTCCTCCAGATACATATTCGCTCTTGTTTGTAGCTGCCAATTAGCTGGCGAGGCTGTGGCAGTTCATCCATCTGACTTAAAGGTTTCCCCGCCACTAATTTTGACGGTCGGGTCAAGTAGCGGCGGGGCCCATTAAGTGGAATAATGAAGTCCTCAGTGACTGATCTGCAATGACTTCAGAGTGCTATTAATCCCTTAAAGAAATCATCTCTTTATTTTTAATGTTTGCCTTTTAAGTCGTCCAGCCAGCTGTTCAAACGTCTCATTTATCCAAAACATAATAAACATCATCTGCACAAGTTTCTGTTGTTGTTTTTCTGTTTTTACTCTAATTTATTTCTATTCTTTCTCATCCCTCCTCCTCTCTTTTACCACATAATTCACTTTATATACTAACTCTTCATAAAATCAACAAAAACCTTTCCAAATATTATTTTGTTCACATCCCCTAAACTTAAAATGTCCAGCCTTAATGCCTTTCTCTGGTCAGATGGAGAGCATAAGGAGCTCAAAAAATGCCTAGTGTCAGTGTGGAACCAGTACTTCAGAAAAATATATGTTGTGCTTCTGGTCTCTCTCATCTTTTTAAGTGAGAGAACTGAATACTCTTTTTCCCTCACTGTGTTTTGTAAGCAAAATTTCTCCACTTTAATTACTCCAACAAAAATCCTCACTACCCAAAAACTGATGAAAATGTTGACACTACCGTATTTTTCAGACTATAAGCAGCTCGTTTTTTCCCCACGCTTTGAACCAGGCGGCTTATAGAACCGGTGCGGCTTTTATATCTACGTTTCCAGATTTTTTTCTTTTACTTTATAGATGCGTCTTATAGTGAGGTGCGCTCGATAGTCCAGAAAATACGGTATTTAAACGTTTCGAGCAATGCTGAAATTGATTGTACAGAAACATCACACACACACGGTAAGACGTCTGAAAAACCAGAAAGGTAAACTCATAACTTGAAAACACACTTTCCGAAACTTCAGTGATCCAGTGCCGCTCAGAGAGTTGGGACCTTAAAGGGTTTTAATCCAGTTACTAACCACTTAATAACTTTTTAAATAAGCTTTCCAGAAACCTCCCCACCAAACTGTAGAAACTGACCACAACAATCTAATCTGACAGATTTCTGTTGCTTCGGATTCGTTCGGCTCTCAGCTGAGGTCAGCTCACCGCTGAACAAACACCAGTCAATTTACTCATTTTGCATCCAATCCTCGCCGATGATTATGAGGCGCTTTTCTGTGGCTGATGGAGAGATTAATCTTGCTTTGATAGAAATATGTCAGATTGTGATTTATCACTGCAGACAAATCTGCGCTGGAACGTCTCTCCTCCTGACAGCTTTATCGGCCTAGGGGCGTCCCAAAATGTCACCTGTTGTTCGCGGAGTGACCTTCTAATTTTCTAATTCAATTTCAACACGTCTCCCCCTCCATATCATGAACGAGTAATAACAATTACGCAGCGTGACTGGCTCAAAAACCTGCAATTCCCCTACTTTAAATCACAACTCAAGTAGTCTTTTATTAGGCTGCCTGGTTAAATCAATCTAAATCTAAGCATAATAACTCTCTAATCAGGTGCTGGGGAGAATAATAGGTTGTCACGCTCGAGAAAAAATAGGCAATCATGGAATGTTTTCTTTAATTAGGCCGACTAAAGTAGAAGGGCACGGCGGCGGTGCGGGACACATTCATCATAGCCAAGGTGGGAAATTACTTCAATTACTCAGGAAGGGGAGAGCGGAGTGAATTACAAAAGTCGGAGAAGCAGAAGAGAGGAGATCGTGATCTGCAGGGAAGTCCGCATGACACCGAGGGCAGAGGAGGTAAAAAAATGTAGAAAAGGAGGAAAACAGTGAGGTAAGATGGAGGAAACCTGCTGGGAATGTATCAGAAGAGATTAAACATGAATCGGAAGACAGAAAATTTTACAAAATTTTCTAAACTTCTTAAATGTTTTTCACCTTGTGAGAAGGTTTCAGTAAAAATGCAGCAGCAGAACCAGAACATAAGAAGGTTTGGATGTAATTTGGTCCCCATGCTGATCAGAAATGGGATTAAAAATAAACTGATTCAAGAAGATTCAAGCTAAGCAGGTCCAAATCAAAGCTGACTTCACTCAGGGATTCTGCAGTTTTCACCAACTCCAATGTAAAACTTGGAGTTGGTTTACTCCAAATCCAAGATGGAGTTGGACTAAATTTCTATTTGAAAATTCTATAATTTGCAAATAGAAATTCTAATGAATTTTCTATAATGAAAATTCTACAATTTTCATTATAGAATGGAAATTCATTATAGAATTTCCATTCTATAATGAATGGAAATTAAGTGCTGAAATGTATGATGTCCAAACACATTAGAACTTCTTTATTTTGCTAAATATCTGTACTAGTTTGTTCTAAATCTCATACTGCAACCAAGTTTGTCAAACACCCAAAACAAGAGGTGTGAGAAAAAAAATAATACAAGAAAAACGGCAGTAAACATATAAAAAATACGCCACTGTAAATTATGTTAAGTATCAGGGTTTTATAGGAATTAAAAACATGGAAGGACAGCAGAAGAAGAGCAGTAAACAGGATTTATTGATACAGCTTCCTGTTCTTTATAAGGCAGATTTTAAGATTTGAAGGGTTCATATAAGCTGCTAAAATGATTATTCAAAGGATCTTGTACTTCCTACAGGCTCTTGGATGTCCCATGAATCAAATAAAACTGTAGAAAGACAAGAAAATAAGAAAAATGCTTCTAACTTTTCACTGTTTTTTAATTCCACTCAAATCTGAGTGTAACCCCGCGTTGAATTGAAAATGGATATTTTATTCTATTTTGCAGCATTCTGTCCATCTCAAAGTTTTCAATTTGCTGCACAAATAAACTGACTTTGTCAAAATATTTCAGTTTCTTTGGGTTTTTTCATTAAAAAAACACTAATTATTACACAGTTTGACATAAAAGACAGCATTTTAGATTAAATTTTACTTCTTACCTCAAAAACTTGACAAATTAAACAAGTTGTTTCGCTGTTTATCCTGTTCAATGTTGCTTACCTCACCTTTCTGAGAGTCCAGCGGTTCTTGGAAACCGTAGCTTTTGTTTTCCTGCAGGAGATTTTCCAGTATTCACTCTCCAAAGTCAGCGTGTCCGGCATCCCTTCATGGAGGACTAATCCTGTCAAAATTGACAATAAATAAATAAATGAGGTAGCAAATACATCCATAAATGAGAAAATAAAACTGTAGATAAACAAATAAGAGAAATAAATTTGAAAATAAATGTGTATTATTTTCACAGTAATTTAGTTATTTCCACATTTATTTATCAACTTTTACTTTTCCTCACACTTTTTTACCTGAAGGTACTGAGGTGGGTGTTTCTACCACTGGCCTGAGCCGTAATCAGATCCCAACAAATCCACACAAAGTTTCTGGAACTTTTCCAGGAAAAACGAACAAAAATGTTCAATTTCTTCATTTATTTATTTTCAATTCTTGCAGGATTAATCGTCCATATACTTTCGCTTGCATATTTTTTCCCAAATCATAGTTTAGCTTCACATTCCTAATTTTACCTTTAATTATATTACATGGACATCAGTTTACATCTCGTTAACTTACATTGATTTTCCAGGTTAAATTAGCTTATACTCTTAGCCTACAAGTGAATTATTAGCTTATTCACTTGTTTAGCGTAGCATAGCTTATCTTAGCTAAGTTATGTTTAGCGAAGCATATCTTAGCTTAAGCAAAAACAATAATTTTACATAAATATCAATAAAATTATGGGCAACCCTGAGCATCCTCTTCATAAACGATGGTAGAAAAACAGTGTCTTCAGTCAGAGGAATCTTCAAATTCGCTGCAATACAGACTGCTATATAAGATATTTCCTGCCTACAGCAATAACCATCTACAATAACTCTTTGAATTATCAGAACGTCTGTAAAGAATGGTTTAAGAAAATATTTACCCAAGTTGTAGTCATAGTATCTTTACACTACAGACCTTCTGAGGATGACAAACCTGCTTAAATTACCAATTAGTCATATCTTTTCTAGTCAAATCTTTCCAATAAAAGTAGTTACTTTTCTTATAGCTTGATATTTTTGTTGCAGACCATAAAAAAGCCTATAAAGGTGTCCAAATAACCAAAAATAAAACATTTTATCCCCTTTCAAACAACTCAGTGGGTGGCTAATTAACCTGCTAGTTCCATCCAGTCTGAGATTAATTCAAACAATAAGTGATGGCTACCAGCATGACCTTTGGATTAGTACTTCACGGCTCATGTTTTAGCTCAAACCTGACCCAGAACAGTCCCAGAAGAGCAGTTTGTAGTAGATGATGGAGAGGCCTCTGTCAGGATGACGCCAAGGTGGTAATCAGACCAGGACTTTCCTCTCAATCGATCAATAAAAGGACTGCAGGGTGTTCACGTCTTTCAGCTCAGCAGGATTATCAGGTTGGAGGTATCCATCATGAGCTGAGAGGTGGTCGATGGCAGAGCAGCCACAAGGTAATAAGAGGAAGGGAGCAGTGCTGCTTCTGAAAATGCGCCCGCTTTAGACGTAATTTATGAACACAAGTTTGTTTTGTCTGCAGCTTCTTGATGCTTATAGACGCTAAAATGTTTTAAGCTAATTTTAATAGCAGAAAAAGATGACCTCGATAAAAACAAGATGCAATTGTTTGTGAAAGTAAAACTGTATCCAAATGATTTCAAATATAGTTGCACTTTGGAGTGGTCTAGTCAAAGTCCAGCTGAGATAACCTTGAATGAACACAATTCTGCAAAGAGGAGTGGGTCAAAATTCATCCGCAGTGAAGTAAAAGGCTGAAAACAAGTTACCCCAGTTGCTGTTCACACACAGAGTAAATCATTTTAAGAATGAAAACTCATAACATTTTAACACTGCATAATCAGTCAAGTTTATTCGTACAGCACATCATTAAAACACAGAAATACAAGGTCTGATTTACATTTTGTCAAGTGCCGCCGTTACACATCAAGATGTTGAAGCAGAAACAGAAGAAAGCTGGAATACATTTTCCTAAAACTACCAGTTCTCCTCTCATTTAGCCGCCGTCACTTTTCATTAACCTTTCCTCCTCTTCGCTCCACCTTCCTCACTCCCTCCATCCTGCCGTATCTTCTCCCCCGTTCTTCAATCTACTTCCTCCTCTCCCTCTCCCTCTCTCTCTCTCTCTCTCTCTCTTCTTTCTGCCTGACTGACCACAGGGCTCCATCATCATCGTCGTCTTCACAAAGCCGTCCCAATTATTGCTATAAAGGCAATAAATCACTTCAGCTTCCATCCACTGTTATTGATGAATGGCCACTTATTTGTCATCTAATGCAGTGAAAAATGATGAGCCGGGCAGGCAGGCAGGTTTTCTGCCCCCAGTTCTGATGTGATCCAGGACAGCAGTGATGGATTGTATCCTTAAACTGTTGTTACATGTTTAATGTGGAGCTCAAGTCTGACATCTCACTTAGTCTGCGTTTCTCTACGTGAAGACATTCTGCATTCGCGGCGCTGCGGAGGAAAGAAACTCTGTCGTCGATTCTTTGTCCTGTTGATCGACCAGTGTGGGCCTGACTGGATTCAACACTCAGAAAGATGGCCGCACTTTAACTCCAGAACAGTTTTTGTAAAAGGATTAGGAAGAAGATCATTTTATTCATTTCAAGCATTCTTACTCCAAGATATTTCTCTTTTAAGACTCGACATGCGTGAAAAAGGAGCAGAAAAAAGAAAACTCTTGTTCAAACCTGTTGCTTTCTCGGTTTTTTCTGGTTGCATACGTTAAATTAACAATATAAGTTGCAAACAACGTCATTCTCCTTATTCCATAATTTTACTCCGTGCACCTAAATGCACATTTGCCTTGAAGTAGTTTTACGTACTTTTGTTTGAGTCACAAAGAAAAGTTTAGCTGTGGCTTTATATGTACATAGATTTGTACACAAATTTAAAAATATGTTATTGATCCCAAAGAAAAATTAAATGCTGTAATTTATTTAATGAAATAGTTCTTGCAGAACTGTAGAATATTGATGAATGTGGGCAGGAATGGCCTCCTGTAGCAGTCTGTTGTACAATTCGAAAAAGCCTCTGACTGAAGACATTTTTTCTAAAAAAAAAAAAAAAAAAAAAGCTCAGAAAAAAAAAGCTCAGAATTTTGCTTTTGTTATTTTAATTTTCTTTTATTTTTATTATTAAAATTTTTTTTACAAATTAAATTCATTTATTTGGTAAACAAAAACAAATAATTAAGAAAGGCTGGAAATGTAAAATAGAAAATTTAAATTGAATTAATTTGTCACAAAATTTACATTTTAAAAAAATGACACAACAGCATTAAAATTTCAGTATTTGAGCTGTAAAATTTCAAAAAACTTCATTTTGAAACCGTACCGTAATAAATCTTAGGGGTGGCCTAAACCAAACCCGTCCCATTGCAGGAGAACAACATAAACCCAGTTCTATTTCTTACCTGGTGTGTTTAAAGTGACTGAAGGATTGTTGGTGTTTGACCTCAACACAGCACGTCTGGAAAACACCAGAGAAGAAAAAAAAATCAGCTTTTATAATTCCCACCAGCAGCAGACTTAGAAGTAAAAATGCTCTTAACAAAGAGTCAAAAATATGTAGTCGAAACCAGAGACTTACACACAACAAATCAAAATTCACATACAACTTTTTTTGTTACTAAACTTAATTTAATCAGACCAAACTATTTTTGTTTGGGTCGATAAGAATTGCCAAAACATGACATCATCTCTCAGTATGACGATGCCATAGCTTGGAAGCTTCTGATAGGTTAACTGAGACATTTGAGCTAATTGGAGGCATATTAGTGGATATATTTTAAGGCCACACCTGAAACACTCTGCTCTCTGGTTTGACATGATTGGAAGGTCAGAGGTCGTCAGCCAAGATATCGGGAAGAGAATCGTGCAGCTGAGCCAGTTTGGTTCATCCAGATGCTTGAAGGTCCTGCATTTATCTGGGAGTCTGCAACAAAAACACAAATTAACCTCCTTGGTCACCCTTTCTCTTGTGTTATTGAAGCTTTATTTCATTTTCTGGGATCTGCCCTTAAGGTAATTAAGCCAACATTTTCATACTGATTAGAAAAGCTTTATTATTCCTTAAAGCAGGGGGAGCAGTGAGCTGCAGCATTACATTTATCAATTACAAAGAAAAGGCAAAAATGCATCTGTGCTTTTTACAAGATTAAATCCTTAAAAAAATGCTGTATTGATTTAAGCTTCAGTTTAAAAAAGTAAATAAGGCTGCAAACATAAAATGTTCATGAGAGACAGTTTTGCATCCTAAAAGAAGAAGCGTCTGTTTAATATCTATTTAGTTTTAAGCTAAATGCACATTAGCTTAAAACTAGGAGAACGAACGATAATTTATATCGCCTGAAATATAATTATTTTATTCACATGTTCCATCTCTTTGGTCTTTCCAAGTTTCCATAATTAAATTATTGCCACAGTTGAAATATGTGTAATACATATATTGCAGTCGCACAATATCTTAACCAATGTTAGATTATCTTCATTTAAAAATTGATATGTAATATTTTGTTTGTATTTTATAATTATATTTTGCGCCCATTAAATACTTGACAGTGGTCATTTTTCACTAAAATATGAAATATGTCATTTCAGCTTTAACAAAACAAATTAAAATTCTGCATGAATGCCAAATTTGGACTTCTGTTAAAACTGAATTTATTTTTTTAAAACATGAATTCCCACTAAAATTATTAATCTGTAAAATGGGTTGTATTATTTCGAGCACCTAAAGAAAAACGCGGGTTAAATTTAAGTTAGTTAGCGAAGGCTGCGTTAGCTCCATGCTGGCGTTGAACGAAATTAGCATAACTTTTAAACGATTAAAAAGTTAAACAAACAAATTTATAGCAACTCACCTCTTTATCGTGAACATAATGTAGCTAAGGGAGTCACAATAAGAACAAAGAACGAAGAAAAATAATATTTTAGATACTGTAAACTCAAAACTGTACCTTAGGTCTGCACACGTGTCCACTGGATGGTGGAACAACTCAACCGTTGGCTTGTTGACAACATATTTCACAGAAAAATATTAATTAAAATAATTAATTAAAATAAAACTTAAAAAGCGTTTAACTTTATGATGGTGACAACTATCATTATTATTATATTTTTTTTGTCTGTAAAATATTTAAAGGGGTTTTAAAAACAAATATCGACTAAAAGGGTGCTCAATGAGCTGCGCATGCGCACTAGGCGCGGACGTCATAGTTCTGAACTCGGTTGTCGTGGGTTCGAGTCCCAGTCTCGGACTAGTTGTTTAAAGTCAAGTAAAGTTGATTTATATCGTACATTTCAGCAATAAAACAGTTCAAAAATACTTTAATTGATCAAACATAACACAATAAACAAAGCAAAAAGTTCCAATATCATTTTTTGCTTTTATGTGTCACATTGGGGAAATAAATAGAAGTGATAATAAATTGACATTTCTCCTCGCTATTTCTTGACTATCTTGTTCAATAAAGGCTACTAGAGCCAAAAAAAAAATCCTTAAGTCAATAAGGACACATAAAAACCGAACTGTTGCAATAAAGTGTGTTTAGTTCAACTGCAAGACTGCAAAGCAAAATAAATACAGCAAATAAGAGAAGATATATTTTCTATCCAAATAAATATTAAAAGCAAAAATAAACAGTAATTAAATTAGGATGTCTGACTGACATTTTTTATTATTGTCATAATTAATATGACCACTAGGTGGAGGCATCGCATAACATTAATTTATTTCTTCCTCTTTATTCCCTGCATGTTGTAAAATACACAATAACAGCAATGATGCGATTGTGGTGCAATTTAAATATTGAGCCACCAGATGGCAGTATTTATCAAAACATTGTTAGTTTAATTGGGTTATGTCATCTTTAAGAATTTATTATCAGTGTTGTGCCATTATAAATATTACACTATTGTAGATATAAGTTTATTTAAATGAGCAGTGTGTTGTTTAAACCTTTCCTACTCTCATTTAGGAGTGATTATTTGAAATAGCACTGAAAGTCATTTTCTAATGTATGATCATCTGCATCTACTGTCATTATAGAAATTAGCTTTCCTGAACCCAACATGTAGAGGTGGTAGAGTCCAACAGAGCAGGGCTTTTATTCTCTATAATGTTTTTTGAAAAAATGGCTCAGATCCATTTCATTTGTCAAGGGGCTACTTAAGAATGAAAGATTGCCCAAACCCCCCACCCCCTTTTTTTTTTTTTTTTTAATCCAAGGACGTATGAGATCATGGTGCCTGGCCGGCTGCCTAGATGAAGAGGAGGAGGAGGAGGAGGAGCAGGATGTATTCATCAGGTGCATTACGTCATCGCGGGCCAATCCCCTGCTCTCTGGCACGAGCTTTCACAGCAACGTATGCCACAGAGTGGAACATGTGCAGGTTTGGGATGAAACAATGAGGACAAAGGAGCATCTCAAGGTCAGATCGGCCTTGGTTTGGACGTCCAATGACTCGATGACTCAGAGATTATCGTTCTGGTACGACAAACTGCATCAATCTGGCCGGATACAGGTAATCTGGAATTTTGTTTTTGGAAATTTTCAAACCAGATTTTGGTGGGGGTTTTTTGCCTTAATGGAAAACAAAAGTAAAAAAAAAAAAAATTCTAAAATATTCAATAAAATTCCTCAAAAGAAGATGCTACAGATATTATCTCGTTCCATTATCACTTTTTGCTTTTATGCGACACATTTTTTCAATAAAAGTAGAACATTACGGTTGCGTTTTAAGTTCTTTTCAGCTCTTTTTGCTGAAATTATATTCAGTAATCCCCAGTTTCAGTCACACATTGTCAGATCCTACAATATTTTCTGTTCTATCTTGGCATTAAATTATCAATTTTTACCATCATCCTGGTTCCTCTGGTCTGCATTTGGCAATATATGCGACTAGTTTGTCCATCCAGGATACATTTTTTCCTTTACAAGGAGAATCTGGATGATTTATGGTGAAATTATTCTTCCAGTTTCCAGATTGTGACTCCATCAACGCCCTGCGGAGCTTTCATAAGTTCAGAAAGTAGAAGCATTGTTGTTTCTAAACGTATATGAACTTGTTTTCTTTGCTTTACTTGAGGTCTGAAAGCGCTTTAAGCTGAAAGTGCATCTTTTCTGTTATTTTCACCATTTCTCATTTTCTCAAATTTCTGTTTGGAGTTTCTGAGACAGAATGTCATAAAAAATAAAAGAGCAATGTTACATTTACTGAAACATAAACCTGTAAAATGTAAAATCAGAGAAACTGATCATTTTCAGCAGTCTCTGAATTTCTTTTAGAGCTGTATTCTGTGACCTCAAAGGGCTACAAACACAAAAACAATTACAAAGTGATCCAAAAATGTTGCTAAAACAGAATATACTGACACTTCCTGCAGGCATTTATTTCAGCTGACCTGGCAGAATCCCAAAGAGTGAAGCCAAGGATGGTGCGAATTAAAAAAACAAGCGTCTTTGTTTTCATATCAGATCAGATTTGTGCCTCTCAGCGACTATTTGACAGGCAGTCCAGAAGTGTTGATGATCCTGGGAGTCGGGAGGATCTTTTTGTGGCTCTCAAGTCACAGGTGGTGTTTACATCCAACTTTTTTGCGTCCTCCAGCTGAATCACTAGTGTCAGTAACTGTCAGTAGCTTTTGGGCTTAGAGCCACTTAAAGGCAGCGCTGTCGGATCAGATTAAACTTCCTCCTCCGTGTACAAAACAGCCCTGGAAATGTTTAGCAGCTCAAATTAGACTCGTAGGGGCAGGGAATGAACTCAGAAGTGAAGAGATGCAAACCTAATGAGGAAATTCACCTGTAAATTAAAATAAAAAAAAACCCCGATAAAATCAGAGAAGTTCCATATCTGCGGTCCGTGCTTTCAGGTCACAGACGCAGCTCTTGAGGTCACCGGTGTGCTGGGATGCTGCAGGAGGGATGCTGAGCAGCTGTCAGCTTCACTCAGCTTCAAACTCTGTGTTTTCAGACAGTTTAACCCTGACATGAACCCAACGTTCAGCCCATGAAAATTTCACCGACCGACAGAGGAACAGCCGCCGTCTCCGCTCAGTCGGAAGAAGGTTAAGTGGGCAGCTGCTCGAACGCTGATATGATTGGTGTCGCTGCTGTACGGCGCGCCACGCTCGTGTAAAATCACTAAAGGGAAATGCAAATGTGCGACTCGGTACCAAGAAAAACTCGGCTTTCAAGCATTCGGAGAAAACGGGTCAAAGAAGAAGAAGAAGAAGAAGCAAGCAAAACAAAAATAAATCCTTTAAAGGCAGAAATCTCATCAATGCCATCCAGCTCATGAGTTATTTATTCAGGTTAAAGCGCTCGTAGTGTTGCTTTAGACTGACGCTCTCACATGTTGTTCTGTACTTTTGACACCTCCTGTCACACTGCAAAAACACAGACCAAGTATTTTCGTCTAGTTTCCACTTCAAATAAGACAAAACTGACAAGTAACCTTTCAGCAGGATACAGGGGCTTGTTTGAAGTCAATAATTCATTAATATTGATGAAAAGTTACTTGTTCCATTAAATTATTTCACATATATATGGGAAAAATGTCTTATAAGTGAAATAATCAAACACATTTTCACCAACATTAAGTTAGTTTTGTTTCATTTCAAGTGTACTAAGATATTTGCTCTAGAAACTAAACTTAAAATACTTTACATTTTTCATTATGTTGGTAATAATTTTACTCTGATTACAAAAGTATCCTGTGCTGAATGGGCCAAACTTGTATCATTTTTTTAATTTCAGTTGGGGGCCGCTCAAAATCAGTCTGAGGGTCACAAATGGCCCTCGCGCCACACTTTGAACACCCCTGTTTTAGAGATTTGCATAGAATTAAATCGAAATCAGTATAATCTGTGGCTTTTTTTGCAGTTTCTTCAACAAAATCAGCACAAAACGGTGCAAATGCTCAAATTCTGAATAGTTTTATTTCATTTGCGTCACTCCGTTTGGCTGCTTGACTTTCTCGTCAGTGAGTGTAATCAAACAAATATCTACTGTTGAGCCTTCTGGAGATGCTGCAGGCCTAACTCAATGAAGCATCTGGTCTCGGTTGGAGCTCCCTCTAACAAGCCAGCAGCCTCCCTCCACCAGCCGCGCAGGATCTCTGCAGAAGACGATTGTTGCGCTTTAACTGCGTGAAGCGATGGTCCGATCAGATACCGTCTTGGCCGACGCTCTGTCTCTCTTTCTCTCTCTCTCTCCCTCTCTAGCAGCGTGTTTGCAGCAACTACAGAGCTGGCACGGACAGGGAAGAGCTGGAGGCTGGCCTCAGACCACTGCTCTGGAGAGTGTGTGTGTGTGTGTGTATGTGTGTGTGCTGGTGTGTGGCGCCTGTCTGGCTTTTGGCTGCAGATCAAGGTTGATGCCTGTTGTAAACAGCGAATCACGGCTGCAGATGCCACATGTGGACGTCGATATGTGGATATTTGCTAGAAAACGAGGATTATTGCTGTTTAGACAAGCGTCGAGCGGTTCTGAGGTCTTCAAAGCGCATGAAAATTGGAATAATTTCATTCATGCTGTTGTGTTTTTAAGCGATGAATCATCTGAAGGTGCAGCAACACTGGAGGGAAGTTGAATCAGTTTAAGATCAAATTTGAAATCATCAGCTGGTATCTTTCACACATTTCAGGGAACCATTTGATATGACGGCATTTCTTAGAAAACATTGGAATTTTCTGAAAATTGTCTAGAAAAGTCAAAGATTTGATAGAAAAAAAATCTGAAATTTTGAGATTAATTCCAGAAGTTTCTTAGTAAAAAAAAAAATAATAAATTGGACATTTCTGAGTTTGAATCTTCAAATAATTGCTAGAAAAAAACTCACAAAATTCTTAGAAAAAAACTACAATTTTCTAGATCTTTTCTAAAATCAATCTAAAAATTTTTTATTTTTTTTAGCGGAAATTTATTCCTCCATTTTTTTCAATCTTAATTTGCCGTTATACGCCAGCATATAGTTTCCAAGAACCCACATCTGCTGCCGGATCAGATCTGAACAGTCCTGTTTCATTCCCCTATGATCCAGCAGCCAATGGCTTTTGTCTCCTTTACATGATGAAAACCTCGATAAGTGCAAAAACAAGTTTGTCTAGATGAAGAAACCATTACTGTGTTTCCAACACGTCCAAATATCAGGGAACCAAGAGGGAAAGTTTAACAGGAAAATTATAAAAATGCATTTTTATGTAATTTTGGTGTCAACTTCTGAGGTTAAAACTAAAAGTGAAGAGGCTGATGTGTTTCTAAATGGCACAGCAATGCAAGATGTTGTGGCTTTCAGTCGCAATTAATTTAAATTTATACTGCAAAAACACAAAATCTTACCAGGCATGTTTTCTCTATTTCCTAATGCAAATATCTTGTTACACTTAAAATACGACAAACTAACTTGCAAGTAACTTTTAAGAACCATGTAGGAGCTTGTTTAAGCTGATAAATCCTTATTTTTGATTAAAATCTACTGGTTCCAATGGCGGATTATTTCACTTATGGGAAAATGTGTTATTATAAGTGGATCTACTAATTTTTAAAAATCAACATGAATGAATTATTGATTTAAAACAAGCTCCTATATATTGCTGAAAAGTCACTTGTAAGTTAGCTTTCACAAACTTCAAGTGCAATAAGAAATTTGCACAACTGGAGAAAACCTACTTGGTAAGATTTTGTGTTTTTGCAGTGAAACCAAGTACAATGCTTTAAAACAAAATGCAGTGAAGTACGAGTGCTAATTAAACACTCAAATGTGCTAAATGTTTATTTCCCCTTGTTCTGCATGCATCACCTCGTTTTTGCCTCCTGTGAAAAGTTTCTCCACTGATTTTCATTTGCTTTGCTGGTTTTTGACAATAAAAACAAAAGCCAGATTTTTCGTTCTGTCGAAATAAAAGTCTGGAGGCTGTTTTTGTGTTTGCCCCCCACCGCCTGCTCTCAGATCAGTTGTTATCCCTCCGTGTTGTCTTGCGGTCTCAGGGTGTAACCGGTCCAAACCCACCGGCCCGCTGCGAATGCCCGACGCTTATCGCCATATTTTGCAGCGTATTAAGTCGACCACAGGCGCTTTCACACTGCGACTGACTTCCCTCACCTGTTGCACAACCACAGTCTGTGGGGACTTAAAAAAATCAGGCCTGGAAGCTGGTTTCCTCCTTCCCAGCTACGCAGAGAACAATGTCATCTGGTCTTAAAAACTGGTGTTGTGTAACTGGAGAAAATCTCCTGGGCGCATTTTGAAAACCCTGATTTTCTCCATTTTTGTTGACAGTATAGATGGAGCAGACAGCTGAACTCAAAAGCCTGCAAATGCACGTTCCAAAGCTGAGTCTTACTTTTTATCTCCAGAATTTAAACAACAATTGTTCTTTTTTTATTATTATTATTATTATTAGATTTGCAATAAAGTGGAGATTATCAACACTGCAACTCATCTCAGGAGACAAACAAAACTGTAAGCATCTTAAGAGACTGTAAACAATACAGAAACAATGATAAATAAAGTAGACGTAAAAATATGTCCTCATAGCCTCCTAGTGATCTCTAGATACTTCTGGACTTTGACTGGGCCGTTTCAACTTCATCTGAGGAATATTTCTTTGAATAATACATGTGAGACCTTGTTTATGTCTCAGATATACAATGGAAGAAATATATAATCTTTATCGCCTAGAAGTACTTTCACTTGGCCTTTTTTATCTTGTGTGAAAATAGTTTGTACACCCCTCTATCTTTAATAATAATACTCTGATGTGAACCAAAACACCTAATTCTACAAAACAAGGTTTGGATTGAAGTAAACTCCGGTGCGGTTGGAATGCTCCAAAAGCAGGAAGTGGACTACAGCGCCGGGAATTCTGGGTAAATTCAACCAAAACAAACTTGTGAGTCTAGCGGTTACCAAAGAGAAAACAGAAACAACTAGCACAGCCGCTAAAATCTGACGCCGCTCCACTTACGTTTACATTTTGTGAAGTTGTGTTCAGTGTTTTCTTTGGAGGTTTTTGTGTTTACTACTTCAGTTATTCTTGGTGCAGCGCCCCCACAGGCGAGGAGGGGAAAAGGTTTTTTAAAAGTATTTGGGTCGCTTTTGTGTGAAAGCGAACCACAGCAGGTGAAACTGAAGCAAATGTTGCAATTTTGGTCCCAAATCAGTGTGAAAACACATTAGAAGTATGGCTACTGATTATCGGAGCTGAAAGCTTTGATGTAAAACAACTTCTAGGTTTGAGTCCATCACAAGAAAAATATTTTCAATCTCAGTCGGCTCATTCCTGTTAAGTTAAAAGTTAAATAAAGCAGAATAAAATAGATACGAGGTTTGTGGCAAATCTTTAAATTTTAAAAGCCTTGAGTCGTAAGATGTTCCTCGACTATTAAACAGCAGACAGGAAACGATGAGTTTTCACTGTTCCTGGCAGCTCTTCATGTAAACGTAAGCCCAAGTATAAAAAGGAGCAGATGCTTCAAAAGAGTACACAATGTTAAGGCGAGTCTCCCAGGAGAGAAACTGTTCTCCTTTTGTAGGAAAAAAAGGTATTTAATATTCAAATCTACGTCTTCTTGAAGACAGATTGAGGCCAGCCTGGAATCTCTGTCATCCGCCGCTGCAGCGGGGGAAAAACCTCGAGTGGAGTTTCGTCTTCGTTACGCCGTTATCTCGTGCCTAATTGACGGATATTAACTTCCCATCAGGCAGCTCTAATTATAATCAATCCTCCAATAAGTCTCATAATTAAATGAGCAATTTGACTGGTTAGATTTTAACCCCGCAGCCTAATGAAGATACAAACACACTAATCCATCAGGCGTGTCGAGGTAGACATCTGGAGAACGGCTCCTGTTCAGGAGGACCTTGAGGGATTTCTCTGTTTTCTACCTGAAGCAGATTCATCATTGGTTTCTTCACTCAACAGCAAACATCGCTGCTCGGCCTGAGCAAACATGGACGACTCTCACCCAACGCTCTGAAGGAAGCGAAAAGGCTGAACATACGACTAATTCTAATAGATTTTTGGTTTTGTTCTTGGCTTTTCTGAAGTCGATCCACCCATTCCCATGCTCTTCTTATCTTTACCTTCCTTTAAAGTGTGTTTAAAGGAAGGTAAAAGTCTAAACAATTTGTGTCCAGGATGTGTGGGGTCTGCAAAGATGTTAGCTGACCCTAGACCAAGTAATTTGGACACGGAGGAGTCGTTGCCTGGTCCAAAGTTTTGCTCTTTCTGATGTTATCCAGATCTTTTGACCAGAAGTGAAAAATTGGAAATGATAAATAAAGACCTGAGTCTACGGTTGTGATGTACATTAAGCCTGACCGTGTGTAAAATATGTTTTGGAGACTAAAAATTACGGTGCTGACAAAGAAAACGTTGAACCACACCAGAGATAAATCTTCAAAATCCTACTGAAAACAACCAAAATGAAAGGGTTTGATTCCTGTAACGCCCAAAAACTCTGTTTTTATTTGAAATCTTTTTGAGTCTTTTTGTTGCTCTCCAGTGTTCTCTACAAAGCTGCGTTTTTCATTTAGCATTTTAGGTCTCGGTTGTCTCTTTAAATCACATTTTTCAGTCCACAGCAGGTGTAAATAAAAGAAAAACCTCCTTTCGCGTTAAGAAGTTGCTCAATGCAGCTGCGTCCTGATGCCGCTCAGTAGTCAATAATTAAATGCTAGGCCCGAGGGTACTTTCAAGCAAAAATGAAACAAAACAAAAACAAACAAAACCTGTGAGAGATTTCATTCCTAAAGATTTTCCCATTGAAGTCTGTGACTACAAATACTCATCTCCCATTTGCTGGCATTTATGGCAGATAATCCCATTTTCCTGGCAGCCCTGTGACTGCAGTGAAATCTCCATCTCTGTGAAGCTGGGAAGAGTGGAAGACAGTGGCCAGGTTCGATGTCACCGACTCCCGGCTCAATCGATCAGCTCTGCAAGCCTAAATGAAAGATGAAGGCTTGTTTTTAGCAAACAAAAGGATCCCCGGGCCGTCAGGCACTGCAGTAAACATCGATCGGTACATCTGAGGCTAAAATCCCCCAAACATCCTCTAATGGATCTGATCGAACACTCAGCTTCCAGTCAGATGTCTTATTCATCATCTCACGACTGTTTTGACACCTCTTAAAATTATCCTCCGATACAACTGAATGTGCTGCTGCTGTGTTAGAAAGGAGAAATAATGTCTGAAAAAACACAACCTGAATCAAGCTGTTCCTGTTTCAACTATAGCTATGCGGAAACTGCACACACAGTCAATGCTTTTAAAGTGCAAAGCACTGCTCATCAATTTTTGAAGGGTTATAAAACCATTTCCAAATTATATGCAGACTTTTTATTGACCACAGAAATGACAAAAACCCAAAATGTCTTGAAAGAACATTTAGAAAAAGCCTCGGCAACGGTATTGTTTAAAAGATTTGCAAGAGGAAATCTCTATCTGAAACACCTGGATGTACAAAAAGACATTTGTAACAATGTCCTTTTGAGAAATGACACCAAAGTAGAAATATTTGGCCATAATTAATGTCTTTCAGCCCAAAATATGACAAGCACAGTGTAGGAGGAGTGATGGTTTATTTTTGTTTTTGCTGACACGACACATGTGAAGAACTTACAAAGCAAAACAATAATAAATAATCACCCCCTACCCTTGAACTTGACACGTTCTAATCCATCGATTTAGTTTTTGGACAGTATATTTATATATTATTGTTGTTCTGATCATTGTTACTGATTGTGTTGATGCTGGGAAAGGGCAAAGGACTGAGAACACAACCCTGAGGCACGCCTGCATTCAGTTTGGTTGATCATGATCTCTTCCTGCTGACACATACTGTCTGTTTGTGGACTTTGTGAAATGAAGGGAATTTAAATTAAGAAGCTGGGATGGATTGGTTTGATTTGTGAGACACGGAAAGTAGGATGGATGTAAAGGTGACAGATTCTGCTTGATCCAAGACAGATTGATCAGTTTGGATTTATATTCTTGAATATTTTCTTCATTGCTACTAAAGCCAAAGTGAGAAAGCACAAGTGTCTGTCCAGTGTTGAAATAAAAGCCAAACGTCTGTTCTCTCACTGAAAGATTTGTGGTGGATTCATGGATGCCTACACTGAAGGGCGAAGGAATCTCGTGTTTCAGACACGGTGTGGGGCGCTCAGATGGTGGATGAAATTCAGCTTACTGTTTACTGTACCATGTGCTGGTTGTAAAATCTGTTGCATCTGTGACAAGACCGGATTTTCACAGCATCTGTCCACTCGTGAAACTGAATCCTGGAGGGGAAAATTTTCTCCCTGCTTCTTAGTTTTCTTGTTTTTTCATGTTGTGGTCACATCACAAGGCATTCAGCAGCAGTTCTGTAATCAAGTTTAAGTTTTAGCTTCTGGTCCAAATATCTCAGTAATATTGAAATAAGACAAAAGTTACTTACATACATATGATACAGAAGGCCCACAAACTTCATAGAGAAACGTTGTTGTTGTTGTTGGGATAGAGGAGTAGTAGTCATAGTATCCTGGCATCATAAATAAGCTCCAGATCCATGATACCGGACTTTATCAAACTAAACTTAGGTTGCATTCACACCTGCCATGTTCAGTCCGATTTGATCTGTGTAGAAAGTCCGGTTTGCTTGGGGAGATGTGACCAAAGAAACAAACTCTGGTCCGCCTACAAACCTAGATCTTGTTAGATTGTAGTGAACTCTGATGCTGTTCGAATGCATGCGTATGCTATGCGGAAGTGGACTACAGCGCAGGGCATTCTGGGTAAATAAAACCAAAAACAAACGCTAAAGTCTATGACTAGTGGGAGAAATGTCTTGTGGTTTTTACTAAAGACAAAAGAGAAATCCTACAACCGCTAAAATTTGACGGTAATCCATTTTTGTTTACATTTCGTCAAGCCGGAAGTTGAAGAGAACTCCGGTGCGGTTCGAACGCTACATATCAAAGTGGACTACCTTGCAGGGCATTCTGGGTAAGAACAAATGCACGAGTCTAGCGCCTGTAGAAGAAATTACTGGTGGCTACCAAGGAAAAAACATAAACAACTTATACAACCGTTAAAGTTTGACGGTGCTCCATTTTTGTTTACATTTCGTGAAGACGGAAGTTGCGTTCACTGTCTTCTTCAGAGGTTTTGTGTCATTTTCTTCAGTTGTTCTTGGTGCAGCGCCCCCATAGGTGAGGAGGGGCACAGGTTTTTCAAAGAGTTTGACATTGAAGTGTGAAAGCGAGCCACACCAGCTGAAAATGTAACAAATGTTGTGATTTTGGTCCCCAATCGAACCATGTCTACTGGACTATTATGGAGAAAACTCCTTCTACGCACCAGCATGTCATGTAAAACCCCCTCTGGGTGAACTCTCCATTTGATTGGTCAGATTACTCTACATACGTCACAAGAGCAACTTGGAAACCCTGAATAAAACACCAGAACCAACGCTGAGTGGTATGGGAAGGAGATCAAATGGAACTCTCCCTCAATGACGGACTGCGATGGCCGAGGGAATATCCTCAATCTAAGCATCATTACATTTTAAACAAGGTGATCCACCAGGAAATGCATGAATGAGCTTGTCTCCACTAAGGCTGCATTTTTCATGAGGTCTGTTAACTTCCTTTGCTCTTCCAAAGTGCCCTGAAGCATGGCACTTACAGTAAGGACCAGCTGGATCCCTGCCTGAGACAGGAGCATGTCTAGAACCAAGTAAGAGCCATGTATTGATTAGTTCTCATGCAGCCTAAATGAAAGCTCGCACTGTCTTCATTAGCCCTCAAACCTGTCTGCCAAACACTCCAAGCAGTTATAGCTCTTCCAAAGTCACATCGTCTGCCATTCATCCTGTGGAAAATGTGCATCTGCATACAAGGCGTTCTGATCCAATGCACTAATCCCTGCACACGTTTTCCTCGTTTAACACCTCCTTCCTATTTTGGGAGCTCAGGGAGTCGATTTGTGGTAACCTCATTTGCTTAATTACATAAGAGACACAAAAAGACAGCGAGACAAAGAAGTCTGGGCGCTTCGAGACAGACTGCTGCTCGGCTCGGAGACGGGGCTCCGACTCGACTTCAAACACAATTATCTCTGGACAGGAACTGAAGGTGCTCCAAGTGGATTCTGGCGCCTCTTGGGTCAACCTGGAACACTCCGTGTTATAATTCATAACATGAAACTCAGACTCCCGCTAACTTGTTTTTCTCCAAGATATTTATAACAAGATTCTCTACAGCTCATTTAAAAAAAGATTTTTGGTGTTCATTTACAGTTTATATCCTTAAGAAAACAGCTTTCTGTGAGTATATTTGTTGAATTTCTCTGGTTATATCAAAAACATGAAACTTTAGGGCTGCAACTACTATTTTAGTTACCGATTAATCTGTCGATCATTGTGACAATTGATTAATCAGATAGAAAATTGGCACATTCTGCAGATTTTAAGTTCTAGAAATAAAATAATTTAAGAAAATAAAAATGTTATTCCCTAAAATGCAACAACATCACATTCATTTAGTGTTTTCTTGATCATTTGATCCAATATATGAAAAGTTCAGGCCTTTCTCATGAACTTAACATTAATACCATGTAGAGCTGATCTATTTAAGATTTTTGGATTAACTAATTAGTAAATTGGATCGTAAAAGATGCTCAATAAGAGCATTATCTGCGATTAATTATGGTTCATCATTAATCAAGATGATTAATCATGATTAATTGCGATTAATCATGATTAATCACGTGATCATGATTAATCGTGATTCATTGTGAGTCGTGATTTATCATGATTAATCACGGTTAGTTGTGATTTATTCATCACGGTGCGTGATGAATCGTGATTAATGATTCATCACGATTAATCGTTTCATAGTAGCTTAATGCAGGGTTAACTCTAATTCTGGTAAAAAAAACAAAAAACTAATTATACAACTGCAATAATGATTGAAAACAGAAGTTGGTTGAACACATCCTGAGTCGAAGCATCTCAATTTAAGTTTTCCAAAACTTTAAAAGTTTGAATACCTGAACATTAGGAGGAAATTTCACCTCATTTCTCACATGGTTTCGCTTTCTGTCAGTCAGATGGTTTGACTACGGTCTCAAATCTGCAGAAACACACTGTACAGCACATGACATACTCCATCTGTCCTCTCCTGGAACGATGCGTGCTCAAATATACACATTTATAAGTTCAGGCATTGCATTGGAGCAGAAGAAAAACACTCGTCCTTCTTTTATCATCTACACATTTTTCATTCTTGTACTTCTGTTCCACACAAGAAAAGTAATTCTAATATTTTTCAAGGCCCGCATGTTTATTTCGAGCCTTGAAGCCAATTCAAAGAGAAACGGTTCATTAAATGTCTCGCAGCTGTCCGTGCAGTGCTGCTAACCAGACAGGTTTTAACTCACTTGGATGTGGTTCTCATCAGCAGGAACAGCTGCACTCTGCAAATTCCCACAAGTAGAAAGAAGAGGAGCGTGTTTGCCACCTCGTTGCATCACCTCTTCCTTTAACAGCCCTCTGGAAATGTTTGGGAATAAACTGGAAGTAAAAAGTTTCCCAGTTTTTCAGCACAGATTACATTTCAGCCTCTCAGCAGATTCGGGTCGACTTTCTTCTTTTATTCATCTTGTGATCATTTCGCTGGAGAGCAGGGGGGTGCCAGGATGTAGGACTGAAATAAATTGCATAATACTTCAGTGGAAATTAGGTTTTTAAAGTATAACACCAACCAGTGGAAGAAATAAAAGTCTTAAATGCTGTTAGGATGTAAGGTGTCTTATAACCAGAGTTGTGTAGTAACTAGTTACATTTGCTTGAGTAACTTTTTTTGAAATAATTTACTTTTAGGAGTATTTTTACAACCCTGTACTTTTTACTTTTACTTGAGTAATTTCATTTTAAAGTATTTCTACTCTTAGTTGAGTAAAATTTCTGGATTTTTTTACCCACTGAATGAAAACAAACATGTTTTAACCAAAAATTCACCAGACACAGACACACACACACCTGCAGTTTTTGTTTCATAAGTTTTTTGTTTTTTGAAAAAACATTTGGAAATATTTTCTTTTGCCTGATTCTGTTATTTTTCATCATTTGGTCCTTAAAATACCAAAATTTCCCTGAACTTTATTGATCTGTCTAATTATGCAGTTTTTAAATATGAAATGATTGATAATTTGATCAGTTACTCAGCACTTGAGTAAACTTTTTAATACGTTAAATACTTGAGAAAAGTTTCTGGGTTCTTTGCCCTCCTCTGCTTATGACCAGTTCTTTGTGGTGGGAATTAAGGACGTCCTTCACTGGTTTCCAGTTAAAAGTTGGGTCCTTAGTGTCTCAGTATCTTATGTAGCTCAGCCAACTTTTCCACCTCTTATGAAGTAATTTCTATTTCAGCTTCATCATGTTTGCAAATATTGGAAAACTGTTAAAAGTGAGATGAATTTAGAAAGGTTTACTGACTGGTAAATGAATTCCTGAACCAAATGGTTGAACCAATTCCTCAGGATGTTGCCAAAACTCTACAGAGCCTTGCTAATAACTTAACTATTTGATTCAGAGATATCTGTAGGCTGATGCTTTTATTTTGGAGTAACAAAAGAAGTTCCTGCAAGTCTCCCAAACTGCTTGATTCTTTAATGAAACTCCTTGAATTAGTTTGAGGATTCAAAAACCTTTATTTAAATTTGTGAAAACTCCTCATTAACTAACAAGTCTACAGGTCTCTCTCACCGTCAGATGAACCGGTAACTGCCGATGACAACATATTTTGCCCTCTTTTGGCCTTGCTATGTATTTAACCTCCTTGTAGATCAAAATCTGTCTCCTTTGTAAGCTGAAAACTTCTTATCTCAAACTTTGCTAAATTCAGACCTCATTAAAATAAGAAAAAGTCCAAAGTCCACATTGAGAGATAACATAAGTCTGTCTTAACAAACACCCAGGAAACATTTACCGATCCAGTTCATCTTCCTCTCCCGGTGGTTTTCCTCAGCGGCCATGTTCAAACTCAAACACGCTCTCCACTTCATCACCGTCGGAGCAGAGGGACTATAATGTGTGTGTGTGTTTCAGTTAATGCATATGTAAGCACTGTTTCCTGTGGCTTTCAGGTGTATTACACACAAACACACACTCACACACACACTCACGCTTTATTTAACCTCAGGGATCTCAGTTCGGCAGCGCCTGCTTAGCTCCAACATTAATTTCAATTACAGCTGCGATGTGGCGATGGTGAAATGAATAAAGCAGCAAAAATATGAACACAACGCCGGCGTTTCGGCTAAGGAGGAAACTCTTCTGGTGACTGAATCTGGTAATTTGGATTGATTACATCAGCGGAGGTGTTGCAGCTGCTGCAGAAACACAAGAAGGAGGTTTCTTGTTGAGCCAGAAGAGAAATCAAATGATCCTGTTCAAATCCAAACTGTGTAGGAAAATATAAATGAACAAGAAACCAACAAAATCCAAACATCTGATGATTGATTTTGACTCAGGAATGAATGAATGGTTTGAATAAAATCTGAAATTAAATTTTCTGAGGAGGCGAAATCTTCAAATATTAAAATGAAACCTAAACATCCTTCTCCTCTGCAGTCCTTCAGCTTGTCCTGTAAGGAATCCCAAAGAGTTTCCAGGTCGGAAAGGTGAACAGAGGCTTGGAAACTGTTCCTATCCTAAGAACTTTTCCATATTTTGTCAACTTATAGCTGCAAACCTCAAAGTATTTTATTTGGACTTCATGTGAACAACACATTTATGCAGAAGACGTGCATAAAGTTGGTTTTAGGTCTCAACTTTGACTAGGCCACTTGAACACTAAAAACCACATCTGAAAAAAATCCTCACACAGCATGATGCTGCCGCAACCATTACAACCATAGAGTTCATTTCTTAAACATGTGACACTTGCGCCTCTTTTCTTGTTCCATAAAACCAACAGATTCTCAGGGTTTCACCTTATTTAAATGTTCAGAAACTAAGTATTGGTCTTTTTCCCATATTTCATCACAGCCTCATTTCTTTGCTTTACATCATCAGGCCAAAATGCTGCAGCAACAGTTGCACCACCGCGCTTCATAAATATGAACATTTCATATTTTTGATTATTCTGCTTCCTGCATGCAGGTCCACTTTAGTCAGCAGCAAGTCAGTGGGTGACTCCTGCTGGTCTGCAGTCAGCAGAGAGCGAGCTTCTCTCTGATTATTATTTTAAATGAACTAGATATCCAACAAAACTATAGGAACGTCAAGCAAAGACAAGAGAACTAGAAATAATCTCAGAAAACAAAAAATCAAGAGATTTTGCGCCAACAATGCAAAACAAGCAAGAGAAAACTTGTAACTGAACTCATTTACATGTGAAGTTTAGAGAAAACATTGGTTTTAAGAAAATAAAGTGGTTTAAAAAACATGAAGTCATTTTCAGAAAACACAAAAAAGTTTCAGTAACAAAAAACATGCAGGATAACTAATCTAAGTTTATGGTTTAGTAGCTTAACTACAGTTTAGCTAAGTGTTGTTAAGCTAAAGTTTGACCCTTTAGCTAATCGTTGCACATTTTGTTAGCTGCACATTTGTGCAAGCAACAATGTGCAACAATTAGCTTCAGCAGTTGTTTGCGTTTTTAGCATTTTCATGTTAGCATCTGAACTGCTAATTTTTTTTAGCAGTTCAGTGACTTATTGAAAGCTACTGCATTTTTTATCTGTTTAGCTATTTACTGTTAGCTTCTGCTCATTTTATGTGCTTGGCAGCTTTGTGTTAGCTTCTGCTAATTTGTTTAGCTGTTTAGTACTGGTTTCTGCTAACTACTAAAATCAGTTTTATTTTTATAATCTAACCTAAGATTCTTATTTTGTGAAGTTGGTGATTAGTAAGACTCACTTTTTTGTTTGTTTGGCAATATCTATTGCTAATTTTAGTACAGATACATTTAGAAACAAATGTCTGGTGGCCATTTTGAAAACTGTCCACAAGAGAAAGTACACAAAAGATCCAAAACATCAAATGGTTCGATGTATGTAAGCTATGATTTGACACCAAATACATTCATTTAAGTTACTGTATTATTTTCCATAATAACCATGGTGACCAGCTTGAAAAATCAAAAGATTATCAGTAAAATTTGGGCCCAATTATGTATGATTGGATAAATTTAGTATAATTTATGACCGTGGCCGTTTCTCCTGGCCAATGTTTGTTTTTGCATCTGTGCCAGCGTCGGTTCTTGTATCAGCATGTGAAAGATTTTCCTGAAATGTCTAATTATCTTCTGCACTGTGTTCCTGGGTTTTTTTGGTTCTTCAGCTCAGTCTTTGGGTCAAGTTTGGTCCTTCAGCTCCAAGGCAACAACAGTTTCTTATCCTCGTGTTTCTTTGCATGTCACTTGTTGTTTCTTGACTCCACTTCCACTCTGTGTTCTCATCTTTTCCTTGCTGAAGACACCAGAGTGTCTCGGGAAGAGCTGTTGAGAAACGCTGAGCGTGCTGGAACTCGTTCTGGTGAAATCTGCTCCGATCTGAGCCAGCATACTGGCCGCCGCGCCGCTCTCAGTTCTGCTCCTACGTTCCTGCACAGCGACCTGCTTGGAGTGCAAAACAACAACAACAAACAAAAGTAAACAGGTGCCACCCGCAGGTCAGTTGCTGCTGGGGAAAAGGAGCAGCCTGCAGGAAGGTTGCAGGTTTCTCCTCTGAGCGTGGGCAGCGTTTGCTGGATGAACTGCATGTGCAGGCAGGGAGGAAGTTTTGACTCGTGCAAGCTGAGATTTTTGGCAGTGAGGTTCACCAGAGAGTCACACATTCTGGGCTTGCTGTGAGCTGAATGAGACGTTTGGTGATTATTTCTCTGCTTATATAAGTTGTTTTGTAAGTTTCGAATTTGCAGAAATGTTTCGCCAACACTAGCAACCAAGTCACAATGTGTTCCTCCGCGCTGGTGTTGAAAAGCAGCTGAAAAAGACACACATCGCCCCCAGCGTAAGCAGTAAAACGCCGCGCACGGTGGTGCTTCCCGAATAAATGGCACCCTGGGTGAGCTCCTCCTTCTGCCAAGCACTCAACAATTAAATTGCAAGCAATTACCTGAGATTGGGCAGAAAGTGCAAGTTCTCAGCAGGAAGCAGGGGGATGGTTTGACACAGCACAAGCATGAAAAAGCAATCGAAAACTTACGTTTTATTATCTGGTGCACCCACGCCCCCTTTCTGAGGCCATCCTGGGTAACTGTCCATAAGATCCGAATCTAAAACTTAAGCAACTTTTGTTGTCTATTTATTAAAAAGTAATAATAATGCTAGGTCTGGGGGGAAGGGTCTAGCTTTATTTTTTAGCTGCAGATCTATTTGTCTACTAAAGGAATAGGCATGCTGTTTCATTTTAGGTAATAAAATGTTATTTTTCTTACTTAAAAAAGGAATTGAATGATTCGTTTACATCTTTTAATGTATTTCTAGTATTGTATAAACATGTCGCTGTTTAGATTGTTTTCCAAAACTCACTAAAACTACAACAAGCAGTTGTCTTTCTCAGAAACTGTTGTCAACGATTCTTTAAAGAAATGCAGAAGCTCGCATGATATTTTTGTGGAGTATTTTTCTCCAATTTCTAGTGCAAATATCTTTGCACGCTCGAAATAAGACAAAACTAACTTACAAGTCACTTTTCAGCAAGATATAGTAGCTTGTTTTGAGTCAATAATTCTTGAATATTGATAAAATGTCTTGTTTTTTTTGTACTTTAGCTTTTTTTTTTACTTCACATGAAATTTATGAGGAGAAAACAGAACTGAAACATCAGGCTGACTGGACGAAAGGGAAAAACTGAAGCAATTGTTGGCATGAAAATGAGACGGAGGATGAACAATGTGCTCAAAGGAGGTGAGGAAACTCTGGAGGAATAAAGAAAACCAAAAAAAAAGAAGAAAAGTTTCTTTTCAAAAGAAACATTTTCTGACAAAAAGGCAATAAGGGAGAAAAAAATATTTGAAATGTAAATGATTCACTATGCTGTGCTGCTGACTGATGGCTTTATGATGGAGGTAAATGCTTGAAGAGAGGAAAATGTTTCCAAAGAAAATGAAATCGCAAGACAAATAGATTTGAGGAAGGCAGACAGATTAAAGAAGAGAGTGAAAGAGTGATTTAAAGGTTTGAAGGGCGACGTGTGAGCAGACTGCAGAGGACCAAACAGAGAGACGGTTCAGCGTTATGGGAGCACAGGGTGCATGTTCCCCTCTCAGACGTTCGTATTTATCCCGTAATCTGCTCAGAAGGTCAGGATTAAACGCTGGTGGATCACCTTAATGAAAGGAATTCAATCACTTAAGGTAAATGTCAGGAATCAGAAAAACTGACTTCACTTTGTCAGATTCGGTTGTTTGTCAAACAACTGGATGCAAATGTTTCATCTGTAAACAGCGGCGACGAACGCTGCCTTCAAGGACCTGCTTTTCATGCAGACGCAGACTCTGAATGGCAGCTCAGATGTTTATTGTTTCCTTTGAAAGCCGCATAACTAGAACTCAACCTTGGACTTATTATTCCAGGTAAAACACGATTTAGTGGCTCTGTTGTTCGGAAAGTGACTGCACTCAAACGGCTTCAAATGTTCAGACGCCAGCAAAACAAACTGAACTTTCCTCTAAGAAAAACATCAGAAATGGTGGATTTTCTGGATCTCTGCAGCTTCACCAAGCATGTTAATAAACATTTATTTACTTAGTTGTCATGTTCCATGTGTAATATTTTTTTGTTTCTTGAATATTTATTAGTTTACGACATCTTTATTTACCTATTTGAACATGTTTTTATTTATTTATTTCTTTTGAAAACTTCTAATTACTTACTTATTTATTTGCCTGTTTCTTACTTAATTCCAGATGTTTCATATTTATGGATTTACTTTGTGACTTAATCATTTGCTTGTTGCAGGTACAGTTATTTCTATAAAACACATTAATGCATCTATTTACAGTATCTGCCAATGTTCATGTATATTTGTCTTATTTATTTATTTAACAGCCAAATTATTGTTGCAGTTTTCTTATTTTCTTATTTTTTTTGTGCATTTTTATGACTTAATTCTTTATTAAGCTGCCAACTTTTTATTTATTTATAACTATATTTAAACAATAAATGTATTATTTATTATGAGATAAATAACACATTTAGGTATGTTTATTCATAACTAAATACATACATATTTAGATGCTGCAGGTTTGTGTCTTATTTTCATAGTTCCTCCTCTTCCTTACAGATTGCACAAAAGGATGCAGCTGATTACATAAAAAGCTGCATGTCACCTTGCCCTCACTTAGATTTCTGATCATCCTGTTCCTTCAGCCCACCAGGATTTCATATCTTTATCTCTCCTTTTTCTTTTTTAACCTGTGCACTTCTTCCTCCTGTACAGGAAATGAAATCTGACAGCCAGAGAGCAAGAGGCAGTGAAAACAGAGAAGCAAAAGGAGTTAGAAACGGTTGGCTGCTTCCTGAGCCTCCTGGCTGCCAGGGCGCTGAGAGCGGGCCAGAACCAGAACCAGAACCCGCTGGTGGGATAACAACTCCCAGCTGGCCTGGGAGTGACCGCTGATCCCAGACCAGGAGGAGGAGGATGCTGCTGGGGGAGAAGAAGGACATTTGGGGCGATGAAGGACTTGGACGGGTGAATCATTTCCTGGGACAATAGAAACAAGAAACGACGGCCGTCCAAAGCAACATGTTCAGAAAAAAACTAAACCAAAAAAGGTTCTTCTGTGTCACTTTCAACTTTTGATGTGATTCTAATTATTTTGTAGTTTTTATTCAGTTGAGACACAATTTTGACACATTTTCCCATCAATATTATGGTCATTTTGTTGCTTTTTGCTCTATTTAACTCTTTTATTGATAATTCTAATATTTTGTTGTGTTAATTGCTTTATTTATATTGTTTCACCTCTTCATTCTTCTGATAGAACCTCATAAAAGTTCCAACATTTATTTTATCACCACAGATTTAATGTGTTTTATTTGGATTTAGTGTAACTTCGTGATTAGCATTTCTTTTTTTTACTAATACAAATTAATCCAAATACTTAAAATCCAGCACAACAAACTTGTAAAAGAAAAAAAAACTTTCTATGTTTGCAAGAACTTTAATGTATTTTATTATTTTATGTCATGTTTAGTGAGTTAAGTTCAAGCCAATTTATCCCACATTCCTGTTTTTAAAAATAGTGTTTTCTTATTTTGGTCTGATGTAATATTCTAATTTTAGATGTCATGTTTTCATTAAATAAGTGGAAAATGATCATTATTAACAGAAATGCAGGCTTTCAAAGATCCATCTGTGTGTAATTAATCTATAATGTGTTTAATTTAGTGAACAGAATGTAGAAGAAGAAGAAGAAAGTAAAGTCTTCTTCAGGTTTTCTTCCAGGATCCTGGATCGACTATTAGATCAGTTTTGACCAGCGTGCGTTCTTAGCCTTTTATTGGTTAAAAATGTTGAAAAACGTGTAATTTCTCGCAGCTGTGATCTTTACTTACTTTTTGCTAATCTTAAATTTCAACTTAAATTCACTGAAGCTCGTTTCTGAAGGAGATTCCTGTCGAGTTTTCTATTTTTGAAGAGCGCACCACCTGCAGAAGCAGAGAAGAAAACACATATTGTTGGTTTTGTGTGCCTGTCAGCTCTGATGCATCTCAACCTTGAAGGAGAGAAAAGACGGAGGCCGAGGACTTTCACTGACAAACCACTTTCACGTCTGATGATTCCTCCGGAACATCTCGGAGCGAAATCCAAAAACATTTAATGATGCTTTTAATTGAAAATAATCTCAGCAGGGAGCAAAACAAGAAGCTTTCACATTCAAATTCGCTATAATTGCTAATATTTTCAAGGGGTTTGACGTCCTGGAGCTTTCACACCTCCAGACAAGATGGCCGGCCTCACGGGGAGGACGAGGATGAGGAAGAGGAAGCCACACTCTTCCGCCCCTCGGTAGCGGCGAGGTGAGGAGCAGATGGTGCGAGAGATTGGAAACATCGTTTGGAGTCGGCCAACCCCGGCCTGATGGCAAGCTGTGCTGGCAGCGCCGCGTCGAGGAGAGCGCGAGGGGTTTAAATCGCCTTACTGAGCAGAGCTGGCTCGTTTTATTCTGCGTTTGCACATGGGCAGAGTTCACAGTGTGTGTGTGTGTGTGTGTGAAGATTTTCAAAAGTTTGCAACTGTGTGAGTGGCACTAATGAAGAGATAAACAACGATACGAGCCAGAGAGTTTCTGTCATTATTTCTGCAGGCTCGCTTTAAAATTAGCCTGAAATTCGAATGTTGCATTGATCATAATTTGGAGTAAACACTGAAAATGTCAGAGTGTGAAGATGGTAAACAAGTTGCAGCGAGGCTGTTTGTGTCACTTCTTGCCTGCTTCTGCTTCTGGAAATAAAACTTTAACTCCTTTGGATCAGGACGCGCAAAATCGAAGCAGAGAAAACATCGACTCTGAACTCTTTCTCGACTTTTCCTCCATCGGATAGACGGTCAGAAAGGATGCACAGATCTGAGAAAGAGAAGAGGTGATGGAGCCACTGGCTGCATTTCCATTTGAATTATGAAAACAAATAGAAATGCCCATTAGAAAAACAACAAATACGTTTTTTTTCTCTCGCTAAAATGTTTTTGTAATCAGATGAAGTGGTTTTTCAGTTGTTTTGTTTTGCAAAGTGATCAACACTGTGTCAGAAAAGCAGCAACTTTGACTGAAATGTACCAATTTTATTAAGAGAAAGGACTGTTAAAATGCAATGTGACTCAAAATAAATGTGAGTTTTGTAGGTACTTACTGGAAAACCAATGGTTGAATACATCACATTCACTAACATGAAAACGTTTAGCGTCCAATTCGATAATATTTTTCTTAAATACTTGCAAGAGTTGAAAAGTGTCTGAAAGAGTATTCAGGAAACAAATCCCAAAGGGCAAAATTGCTTGAGAAAGCCGAACAGGTTTTGTCCTGAATGTGTTTTTCCTCCTCATGGATCGTTTATGATAGTCTTTTTCCGTAACAGTTTAATTCTGGTTCCTAAGAAATTCCTCTAAATAGCCCAGAAGAATTCCTTAATTGTTCCCTAAATCACTGGAGTTTAACGGAGGCCAGTTTAAGGAAATGCCAGGGCAGCTGGGAGATCCTGGAGAGATAAGCGGCGCCAAAAAGCAGGGCTGATGTCACTCACCCTCCCTTCTCCTTCTTCTCTGCTCGGACAGAAAAATGTCAAGTGAGGAGTTTGTTTCCAAACCAAAAGGTAAAGCGACTCCTTCCAGCAGAGCGGAGTCCTTTGGGAAACGCAGCCATGCGAGAAACCAAAGCCGTCAGTTTCTCTTTGCACTTGAACTGCTGAGCTGTTGCATCTCATACACCAGGTTTCTGTCTCTGGGAAATGACTCAACTTTACTTTGTAACAAGATAAGTTAATTTCAGCTCATTAATTCCAATAAAGCAGTCCCTCGAGACGAGTCGGTCCTGACCAATTAAAACTCAGATTTTCCTGTAATTCCTTCACTGGGTTGGTTGACCTTCACTGTACAGAGTCGATGCTATCGCACGTCTTAGCATGCTGGTGTTCAACAACCACAATGTGTTTGTTATTGGAGCCAGAGCCAAGCTAGCCAGACATTCCAGATTAAATGAGCATAATTTTGGTGGGAACAGAAGAAGTTGGTAGATTTATTTTGTACTTTAACCAGACATGTTGTATTTTCTTTTGGGGCTGTTTATGGTGTAAAATTATTGGTGAGAGGACGGATGGACGCATGATTGATTGGTTGGATGGATGGATGGAGGATGGATTTGTTTTCTTCGCAGTGCCTCCTGTTGTTCGAAAGCAGAACTGCAGTGAATATTAGCTCATGTTACCGTTGCACTTATTCGTTACATTATCTGCTCTAAAAGTTAACATTTCCCTCAAATTAAATTTGTTTCTGGCACATTTCTTGCAGCTATCTGCTGGACTTGGCCTCATTAGCTGGAACCGACATGTAAAAAGCCTGAGAGGCAGCGGAGGTGAGCCTGAAGAGGATGAGAGTGAAATAAAAAAAGAAAGAAGCAGCGATCGTCTTTGACAGGGAGAGAAAAAGAGCAGCAGACATGAAAAGAAACAGAGACACAGAGGAGGTCCTTGGCAAAGTCTTGTACAGCTGCTGAATGCTGTCACACAGCTCAGCAAGGCCAAAACTATTATATACCACTCCACACACACGCACATACACGCACACACACACTATTCTCCAAATGTGACTGGATCTAAACAGGAGGCGCTAATTCAACCCCTCTTAGTCGTGTAAACATGTGCTCACCGAGTTTCTCATGGACGCGGAGATTCGGCTCAGGACCAAGTCTCTGAAACATAACAGCAACACAGCCGAGACAGCCACTTCTGCACTGTTTACATTCAGTTCAAGTGTGGCAAACACTGCTTTCCCAGCAGTGAACACAAGAGTTACTCACAGTAAAAGACCATAGACCTTGTCGGTTTCAAAGAAACAAATATTTATTAATCGACAATTAAAGACAGTGAATTAAACTTTTTTTTAGTTTGTCCAAAAACATTGCAACATTTAGTTCCAACCAGGTACTGTCGGCTACTGCGTACCCCTAAAAGATTTAGCGGGGGTACGCAGTACCTGCAGGAGAGGGGAGCGGCTGTCAGCTGTAAAACATCAACGGGCTCACTGTGCAGCCGTGACTGATTAGTTTTTTCAAGAATAATCTAAACACGACTTAATCGGTTAATAAGTAGCTTTTTTCCCCATTTCATATTGTTTCTGAACTGTTCACGCTTTATTAGAGCAGAGCTGCAGTACGTCGATCGCGGGAGGTTTTGAGTCGATCTCGGCGGTAGGTAGGGTTGCCACCCGTCCCTTAAAAGAATCGTCCCGTATTTGGCTGTTAAATTTCTTAGATTTGTTCCGTATTTGGCTGTAAATGTCCGACAGACACGCCTATCACACACATATCAACATTAAGTGCAACAA